>NC_091067.1:149860010-150161918 GCF_000393655.2 Nicotiana sylvestris
AACCCGCCTGGAGCAGTTGAGTTTGATCGATGAAAAATGATTGGCAGCAGTATGTCATGGTCAGTTGTATCAACAGAGAATGGCAAGAGCATATAACAAGAAGGTGCATCCACGGAAGTTTGAGCTGGGTCAACAAGTATAGAAACGTATCCTTCCACATCAGGCTGAAGCAAAAGGCAAGTTCGCCCCAAATTGGCAGGGGTCGTTCACCGTAACGAGAGTGTTGTCCAATGGTGCTTTGTATTTAACAGACATAGAAGGCAAATGTGTAGAAGTGGTTATCAATTCTGATGCAGTCAAAAGAAATTGTGTATGATTTCTTTGGTTAAATTGTGTTTGTTTGTACTTGGCATGTTTTGAAGATTGGAATGACGAAGGCATTTTGTTCTGCTATTTAAACACGTTTTCCTTTGTTACCCCTTTGAGCCTTATTTATTTCCTTTCATACCCCTCTTTTGGAATCAGTAGCAAAGATCAGAAACGCAAGCGCGAAAGATAAGTAAAGGAAAAGAGAAAAAATGAAAATGAAAAAAAAAGGAAAAAAAAAAGGAAAAAAAAGAAGAAGAAAGAAAAAAAGAGTAAAAGTAAAGAGAAAAAAGGGAGAAAAAGAAGAAGAACAACAAAACAACAAAAAGAGAAGGAAATAAGAAAGGAAAAGAGAAAAGAAAAGAAAGAGGAAGGAGAGAATCACAACAACAAAGCAATTTTTATGTCATGAACTACGTTCGACCTGGTTCCTTTTAAGGATACGTAGGTAGCCTCACGGTTCGGTCCCATCAAAATAAAAATCCAAAAGCCCCAGACAAAGAAACTGGGGCAGAAGTTGTGGTTGTTGAAAGAAATCTGATTCCAAAAGTTGTAATTTTAACCCATGTTGAACTGTTTTGAGCCTTTTGATACCCATTCCTTCTAACCCTATCCAAAAGCCCACATTACGGTCAAAAGAAAGACCTTCTGATCAGTCTTCGAGAGATGCCAAGTCGAGCAAGTAGAGGTGATTCATATCAGGGGCAACACTCCAGTCCAGGCAGGAAAAAATAATGAAAATGAGAGAGTCTTATTGGTGAAAACCTTCACGGGCACCGTAAGGCGATGGGAGTTAAGAGAAATAAAAAATGAGAGAGTCTTATTGGTGAAAACCTTCACGGGCATCGTAAGGCGACGGGAGCTGAGAGAAATCAAAAATGAGAGAGTCTTATTAGTGAAAATCTTCAGGGGTACCTTGAGGCGAAAGTGAGTTGAGAGATGAACAAATGAGAGAGGTTTGTTGGTAAAATCCCTTTAGGGCACCGCAGACCGAACAAGGTCAAGGTTTTGGTGAAGATATTGGGCTTTTGAAGATCTTGGGGCATAAGGTACAACAATCGAAAGTTGATTGGTTGGACAGACTGGGCTGATTAATCCGAAATGCATGTCATGATCATTGGTACCAGTTGTTCCACTCAGATAAGTCTCTTTTCTTTTTCCCTTCTGGTAGTCATCCAGTTTTGAATTTTTCTTATCCTTAACTCTCAAAATCATTGCATTTCATTTGGAGTTTTATTTCTCTAAGATGTTTTCAATGTCAGTCCTGTTTAAGCAAATAAGAAAGAATTTCAAAGCTCACTATCAACTTCCAAATTGCACAAAGCACAATGTGGCCAGAATATACCAAAGATAGTATGATGTAAAGTGGGATATAAACTGCCAGCGAAAGTTCCATCGGTGGAATTATTTAGTAATTTCATGGGAGATGCAGAGGTTCAGATAAAGGGGTCAGAGATGTAAAACAACGATTTGGATACAGAACACTCGGGTCATCCAAGGTCATATGGGTTGACAATCAGGCAAAAGTCAAGCGGTTCTTGGCCAGTTCGGGGAAGCCAGTCAAAACAAAGCACGACAGCGGAGAGACCTTCAGCAAGAATGCCATCAACTAACCACCACATTTTAAACTGACAAAATTTTTCTTTGATTGAAACAGGGGCAGAAAATTTCGTTTGAAGCGGAGAAACCCTCTGTAAAGAAAGGCAAGCACCAGACATGTTTAACCGTAAATTCTCAGGACCATCCTAGAAAATAGGACCTAGTTTAAAATTCAAACATGCATGAGTAACAAGATCTAGCATTAGTCTTACCCCAAAGAAATATAAGTTGACTTTGAAGTTTTCATTCTTAGGACAGGATTTAATTCGAATTGTCAGGATCCTCATGAATAATGGGACCTAGCCTCAAGATTTCTGTTAGATAACAAGATTTAGCATAAGTTCTGCTGTAGGATAGTATAATTCAGCCGTAAAAGTTGTCACACTTAAGATAAGACTTGATTTTTGGTTTTCAGGACCCTCCTAGATGATGGGGTGTAGTTTTAAGACCCTCTTAGATAACAAGATTTAGCGGAAGTCACACCTTTAGAAGATATAACTTAGCTTTTAAAAACTGTCATTTAACTAGGAGTTGTCAGGACCCTCCTGGATAATGGGATCTAGCTTTCAAATTCTTAGTAATATTTGGTAACATGATTCAGTTTAACACTCACAGATGTGCCCAGCTACCAAATTGGGGCAGAGAATTTTCTTTGTTTTGTCTATTTTGTTGAAATCAAGCTCCCACCTGGAGAGCACGGGAATACAATTAAAGTTTTGGCAATCAGGCGCCCACCTGGAGAGCACGGGAATACAGTTAAAGTCTTGGTAATCAAGCGCCTACCTAGAGAGCGCGGGAATACAGTTCAAGTTCGGCAATTAGGCACCTACCTGGAGAGCACGGGAATACAGTTAAAGTCTTGGCAATCAGGCGCCCACCTGGAGAGCATGGGAATACAGTTCAAGTTCGGTAATCAGGCGCCCACCTGGAGAGCACGGGAATATAATTAAAGTTTTGGCAATCAGGCGCCCACCTGGAGAGCAAGGGAATACAGTTAAAGTTTTGGCAAACAGGCGCCCACCTGGAGAGCACGGGAATACAGTTCACGTTTGGTAATCAGGCGCCTACCTGAAGAGCACGGGAATACAGTTAAAGTCTTGGCAATCAGGCGCCCACCTGGAGAGAACGGGAATACAATTCAAGTTTTGGTAATCAGGCGACCACCTGGAGAGCAAGGAAGAGCAACACTAGTTTCAAGGAAGGGAAACAGTTTAAGTGTCGGTAATCAGGCGTCCACCTGGAGAAAAGGAAAGCATCTCATATTATAATTCGAATTCAGCAATCAGGCGTCCACTTGAAGAAAAGGAAAAGTGTCTCAGATCACAACTCAAGTTGGCAACAAAGGGACTTCACCAGGAGAATACAAGTCAACAAGGCAACAAGAATCATAAGATTAAGTTTGAAGATACAGATAGGATTTTTGTAATGCATAGATCATAGTTTAGTCTAGCTTCTTTTTATCTTGTTATGGTGTAATAAGGAGTTCAGTAAGCAGTAGCAGTAGCAGTAGCAATAGTGAAATCACAGCTTCATGGTAGTCCTAGCTACTGAAACTTCCCGAACTACACTGACCTGATTCCTTTATTGCCAAGGATATGTAGGCAACCTCAGAAGCAGGGTGCGGTCAGATCTTTCAAAAATGCTTTCCACGAAGTATTCAAAAGGACAAAAATCACTCGTATTTGCTCACTTTATCTTTGCACAAAAACTCTTCGTGTTTCCGAGCAAAGAGGGGCAGCTGTGAGCACGTGATTTTTGCCCTATCTGAATTACTCCCATAAATTCAAGAAAAAATAATTTTTTCCCATTGTTTGAAATTTCGCGGATTTTTGTAGCATTTTTCGTTAATTGCTTGCATTTGTTTGTGCATGTTTAATTTTTATAAAAATAAAAAAAAACATTGCATTTGCATTTAAAACTTAATTTACATTTTTTCTTGATTAATTAGTAAATTAATTTGTTTTACAAGAATGGAAAAAATCACAAAAAATGATTTATTTTGCATTGTTTAATTTTTAGCTTTGAATTTCGTTAGTCTTATTTTAATTTAGTCTTTAATTAGTTTTGGTAATTGTTAAAGTTAATTAATTTAATTTGGTAGGATAATTTGGGTTAGGAAATAAATTAGGTTTTACTTTATTTTTATTTTTTAAAAAAGAAAAGGGATTAAAAAGAATTTTAAAAGGGAAAAGAAATGAATCAAATTTTTGGGCCATTTTATTTTAATTCTCTCAAGCCCAAATAATTTCACCCATAAACCTGTCCAAAACTAGCCATAACCATGCCCCAACCCGGTCCAATATTTCAGTCTCTTAAACAATTCAAACGACATAGTATCAGGCCAATACTACGTCGTTTTGAGTTTCTTAAAGACAAATCAATCTAAGCCTTTCATTCCTCTTCATCGAACAGTCAGCAAAGCCTCACCCTAACCACATAAGATTGTCTAAAATCCTTAGAACATTAACATAGTATCATCTTCTTCATCACACCTTCCTCTCACCACCGTTCGTCGCCCACCGAAAATCGCCAACGGCGGAGTTTGACCCCCAATCCACACCAGATTTACACTGTAGCACCCTCTTCCTCCCCTCATAATGAATCAGTCATTTGTTGCCTTCGAATCATCGCGGAACTCGTCGAATCTTCGATCGAAGTTTTGACCTTCAAACCTTAACCCACCTAAACTCATACCAGTTAAAACCCAGACCGTTCCAAAGCTTATCCACACGCCTATTTCCTGAAAACCCCAACAGGACCTCCCCAGTTCCAAATCTGAGAAAATTGAAGCATAATCTCTCTCTTCTTCTGTTCCGTTCAAGGCCTGGCTTCGTTTTGAATTATAGTCTATGTGGGTTGATTGTTCTTAACAAGAACAATAAATTGACATTGATTTTAATTCATTCCGGGGATGTCAGAGTTATACGAGTTCATCAAGTTCTGAGCCAATTGTTCACTCTCATTGATACGCCTCATGTCGTCAAGGCATTCCACCATGTTTGGTATTTTTTCCTCCTTTCTCCCACTAATTTTATACACTGTAGTTCCTTTCTGTTTTCATTTGGCTTAGTTTTATTTGTTTCTTTTGTTTTTCTTTGTTTGTGACTGATTATCTTTAGTTAGTCAAGTTCGATTTTAGTTTGATTAGCTAAAGTTAATTTAAGACTAAAATCAGAATTGTGTGAGTTTGCCCTCCAGTTTTAGATTTGTTCTTTTTCTATGGTTTCGTTTAATCATTTCTGAGTATTCAAGTCTCTCATAGTAACTATGGTCACCACTGACCTAATTAAGAGACTGGTTTATTTGGACTGTGGTCTAGTTTAACCCAAGTTAATAATTGAAGGGTAAATAACAAGGGGTTTTAAGGATGATCTGGGAATTATAAGTAGAAAATCTCTCTATAACTGAAATAGAAAGCTTCCCAGAAACTGTCATTAGGACTGAACTGAATTTCTGATCTTTACACTAGGGGTATCTAAGCTAAAACCAAAATTTCAAAAGGTTTAAAGTGCAAAATTATTTTCAGCATTGCTGCCCTAATACCTTGCCTATAAAGGCGTCCTTACTTCACTAGCAAAGAAAAGAAAAAAAAAAGAAAAAAAAGGGAAAAAGACTGAAAAGCTGTAACAGCTGAGTTTCTTTGAAAATTCTGAATTCCATTACTGAAAACTACTAAAATTTTGTTTTGGTTTTGGGTTTCTGAGTCTTCTGTTAACTAGAACCTTTGAAGAATTTCATGGTAATATTGCTGGGGTAAGAAATGGGTTGAAACTGTTTTGAAATTGGATTTTGGGTCTGATGTGTATCACTGTAGGTTTGGGCTGGGTTTTGTTGGTTATTTTCTGAATCTGGACTCTGTCCTGCTTGTTATTGGCTACTGATTCTTCACTTTTTTGGTTTCTATCTTATCTCCAAGTATTTCCTTCAAACCCTGAGAGGAAGTGAAGTTTGTTATGGCTGTTATGTTGGAGTCATGTAATTCAAGTTGAAGAAACTAATTGTTGTCCCTTCTCTGTTGCATTACCAGTTTTAAAGTCTATTATATTTTGTTTTCATGTTTCCCCTAGGCTCATATAAGTTATTTAGTTTCTTGTCATTATCTTTTTAGATTCTTTTATGGGTTGTATAAATGTTCCATTTCACTTGCTTAGTTTAAATGCTTGAAGGCTTCTATTCACATGTATAAGTGGTAGAGAGCTAATGCAAGGAAATTTTCAGTAGTATCAAGTATGTTTCAGGTCTGTTTTGGCCTGTTGAAGCTAGTGTTGTTGTGTGAATGTGCTTAAATTTGTTTTAAGATTGATGTCCCTAAAGTTTGAAATCAGGAACTTTCATGTTGAGGTTTATCTAGTGTAGTATCTTATTTCATGAATTATTGATTTAAGGACTTCCAATTCATATAGCTTATAGTCACTATAAATGAGGAAAATGGTTTGATTGCTTACTGAGAGGGGTTAGACTTGTTTGGGAATGAGGTTAATGGTACATGGCAGCCTTAGTGTATGCTAATTATAGAATAAAATTTATGTTGATACGTGCTTAT
Source organism: Nicotiana sylvestris (assembly GCF_000393655.2). Lineage (NCBI taxonomy): Eukaryota > Viridiplantae > Streptophyta > Magnoliopsida > Solanales > Solanaceae > Nicotiana > Nicotiana sylvestris. The sequence continues at coordinate 149,866,459 of NC_091067.1, forward strand.
TCTTCTCTTTTTGAAACCACGTAGTACTGTATGTTTAAAAATGAGGAATTGAATGGGATTTTAAAATCACCAGGGGGCTTGAATGAGTATTGTAGGATTATATTTTCATCATACCGATAATTTGACACTAAAATATGTTCTGTATCTTTTTTAAGCTAATCAGTAGTTATTTTAATTCTCCATGAAGCAATACAATATGTGATCCGTTTTATATGCTTGAGTCCTGCACTGGGCTATGGCGTATGGCCCAATTGTTCAGAAACGTTGACTCCCTGGTGTGCATCGGCACTTTTGGGCTTCAAGTGAGCCCAATTTTCCTCGTTGCTTTATGCGTAAATGTCCGAGCCTTCAATAGAAGGATTGGGCCTGACATTCCAGCCCATTAATCGTTGAATTTTACCCTTTTTTTATAATAATTCTGGATCCCCTCGCCCTTTTATTAATTAGCTCCCCTAGTTTAGTCTGAGGCATGCCATATTAGCCAAATGTACAATTTATGGCCATCAATAGCTTAGTTTTGAATTCCCTTTAAAATTGGAATCGAGGTGGGCCACTCCAAATAAAACCTCAAAATGCATGGCCCTCGCTTAATTAATATTTTAATTTTTTTAGAATTCGAGGCGCGCCATTTAGCGAATTTTCCATGGCCCTCGCAAAGTTAAAAACGCGTAGTTGCTTTAGGCGCGTTATTTTAGTAATTAGCTTCCCTAAACTCTGGTGTGCATTTCATGTGACCCAAATCTAAATCCTAACAATGTTAAATAAAATATGTTGCAGACCGCGGGTGCATTTCATGTGGTGTGATCCAAAGGCATGTTTTGTATAACGTTGGAATCTTCTTAAAAATGAATAAAAGTGATTTTAAAATGCACCCAGGTTTGAAAGTGTTTTAAAATCAGATAATTAAGCCTATAATAACAGTGAATGACCGTGTTAGAACCACGGAACTCGGGAATGCCTAACACCTTCTCCCGGGTTAACAGAATTCCTTACCCGGATTTCTGTGTTCGCGGACTGTAAAATAGAGTTAATCTTTCCTCGATTCGGGATTTGAACTGATGACTTAGGACACCATAAATTATCCCAAGTGGTGAATCTGATTGAATAATATAAAAATAATTTCGTTTCGATTATCACTTTAATTGGAAAAAAAACTCCCTTATACCCTTCCCATGGTGTAGGAAAAAGGTGGTGTAACAGGACTCACTTGTTACATGATAAAAATAATGCATTTACTATGCTGAAGGCTTTCATTTCCATGGTAAAAACACAACCTTTCTTTAAAAATGTTAGAAGTGATAATGCCTTGGAAATTGGACTTTCCAATTCTGCCTTACAATACTTCTCAGATAATGAAATTATTCATCAGATTACCTGTTCTCACACACTTCAACAAAATGGAATTGTTGAAATAAAGCACGAGCACTTACTTGAAATAGCTAGAGCCTTGATGTACTAGTCTAAGTTACCAACAAAATATTGGGAAGATTGTATTTTAACAACCACTTATTTGATAAACCGATTTACATCCACCATCTTACATAACAAATCTCCATTTGAAGTGCTTTATGGCAAACAACAACGATGACAACCTAGTAAAATCCCACTAGTGGGGTCTGGGGAGGATAGTATGTATGCAGACCTTACCCCTACCCCGAGAAAATAGAGAGGCTATTTCCAAAATACCATTGGCTCAAGAAGATAAAGAAGTGCTTTATGGAAAGTTGCCCTCTTATTCACATCTTAAGCCCTTTGAGTGTCTTTGTTATGCAACTATGCCTAAATGTAAGAGAAGTAACTTTGATCCAAGAGATGTACCTTGTGTTTTTATTGGTTATCCATTTGGTAAGAAAGGCTACTAGTTGTATAACTTATCCACCAAGTGTATCCTAGTTTCTGGGGATGTCCTATTTCATGAATCCGTCTTTCCTTTTATGTTATCCTCTTCTTCCTCTTCCAGCTGCCTTCTTTATCCTACTTTCGTACTTATTTCACCCGTTCCTGTTGATCCTATCTTATATAATGATCATCCTCATTCCCCTCTTGTTCATCCACCTTCTCTTGATAATCCACCTTCTGCTGATGCTTCTTTACCTTCTATACCTTCTGCCTTTTATCTTAATACTATCATTCCTTCTGGTCTTCCCTCTACATCTACTCCGTCAAACTCTTCTTCTCTCCCTGCAACTAGAAAGAGCAACAGAAATCACACCTTTCCCTCTCATCTTAGTGATTTTGTTGTGCAACTTCCTCCATCCATTTCAAGCTCCACTATTTTATCCTTCTCTGCTGCACACATAGCTGAAGCGAGCCTCATTCATATTCTCAGGCTGCTACTAGTTTAGTCTGGCAGGAAGCGATGAGAAAAGAATTTGAGGCCTTAGAAGCTAATAACACTTGGTCCATAGTTGAATTACCTAAGGGTAAGAAGCCTATTAGGTATAAATCGGTGTATTAAATTAAGTACAAGACTGACAGAAGTGTAAAAATATATACGGCAAGGTTAGTAGTGAGAAATGATACACAAATTGAAGGAACTGACTTTAATGAAATATTTTCCCCGGTTATCAAAATGTGTACCATTAGGTGTTTAGTTGCTTTTGCCATTAAGAAAGGGTGGCCCTTGTATCAGCTGGATGTGAATAATGTCTTTCTTGATGGGGACTTAGATGAAGAGGTGTATATGAAGCTTCCGCAAGACCTCACAATTGTTACCTTTTCTCAATTTGCTTCGCATTTGGTTCGTAAGTTGCGAAAATCCCATAATGGTTTAAGACAAGCCTCTAGACAATGGTATGCTAAGTTGTCACAGGCACTTTGCACTAGAGGTTATACACATTCCTTAAATGATTACTCCATTTTTATTAAAAGGTTAGATTCATCTATTGTGTTTTTTGCTGTCTATGTGGACGACATTATTCTCACTGGGGAAGACCATCAAGAGATCAATGACCTCAGAATATTTTCAAATGGTCAGTTTAAAATTAAAGACTTAGGATTACTCAACTACTTTATGAGAATTGAGTTGTTGTCTGTTGATTCTGGGGTGCTTTTTCATCAGAAGAAATTTATTTCTGAGCTAGTTGCTAAATATGAATGTTCTGATGCTTCTGTTGTCTCTTCTCCACTTGAGCTATGTGTTAAACTCAAATATGATGTTGGGATCTTGCTGCCCAATCCTGAATCCTATAGAAGTTTGGTTGAAAATTTGAATTTCTCACTTATACTAGGCCAGATTTATATTTTGATGTACAACATTTTAGTCAATTTTTTATCACCCCGTGTGCCTCATATGATTGTTGCATTACATGTTTTAAGATATTTGAAAGGTACACATGATGTTAGGGTTTATTTCAATGATTCTTCTAACTTTTCTGTACAAGCTTTTTATGACAGTGATTGGGCTTCTTGCCTGACTAGCGCGGATCAGTTTCTGGTTTTTGTGTGTCTTTAGTGGGTAGTTTGATTAGCTGGAAATCTAAGAAACAAGTTGTCGTCTCTTTTTCTTCTCTTGAGACAAATATCGGGCCATGAGTAAAGTGGTGGCTGAGCTTGCATGGTTAGTTCCTTTATTGATAGATTTGGGTCTTCAATTGTCCACCTCTATCCTTGTTTTCTGTGATAGCTTGGTTGTCCTCTACATTGCTAAAAATCCTATTTTTCATGAGCGCACGAAACATATTGAGATTGATTGTCACTTCATTCGCATAAAGTTGGCAGATGGTCGTATTTCCTTACATCATGTTCCTACATCTTCTCAATTTACTGATATTTTTACTAAGTGTTTGATAGGCGGACAACACAGGTTGTTGCTTAGAAAGTTGAGTGTGTTGCCACCATCCAACTTGGGGGGAGGGGGGGAGGAGTGTTGGAGTTACCCTATTTGGGTTTGATGATAGTTAGTTAGGTGTTTGGCCCATTTGGCCCAGTTATATTTATTAACAGATCCGGCCCACTTTTCTCTTTTCTCTATTGATTGTATTTTTTTCATTCTAGCCCAATATAATTGTCAGGTATTTTGTAATAGTTTTTACAGAAAATCAATAAGAAAACTCTCTTGAAGCTACCTCTCTAAACATGAACCGTAAATTAAATCTTCTCCATTTCCGTTCGATCTACAAACCTTAAGAGGGAATTAAAGGTGTCTAACGGTATTCAAGATCTGATATATGTATAAAAAATAATAGTATTTAATTTATATATACGATATAACTTTCAGGTGAAAGGTATTCAAGCAACTATCTTTGGCGGACGATAACTCTGCATATGTATATACTCATAACATTGAAGTCATATCTGATCTATATAATATAATTTTTAGGCGAGAGGTGTTATTGTAACGCAAACTGTAAGTTTGTAACTAGGCCTCTGTGTATACTCATAACATTGGAATCACATATGGTCCATTCGGGTTTTCCTAATATTATAAGGGCTTAGTGCTTTTCTGATCCAGCAATATTTTGGGATGCGTGTACATTCCACTGCCACGTAAAGTACTAACTTTTTTTTCTAGTCTTAGTTAAAAGCCAGCTTGCTAAAAAAAGGTTGACTTCCGTCCACACTATAGTAATAGGTTTCCAATATTATAGAAACAACAAGTATTATAGCTCTCTTCCACTTAATTATAAAAGAATTAATCACTCATTTTGTAATGTGAAACATGTCAAATATGTTACATAAAATAAATGGAATGAAATCCAATTAAGCTAATCATCACGCATATTTATAACGTACTACAGCGCTCTTGCACTTAATATTTTTGAAGTGTCAGTCGTTTGTAATATGAAACACAATATATCTATAACATACTATAGGCACCTGCGTTTGTACTATATAGATGCCCCAAAATCGTGTTATATCAAACTGTAGAAACACGGTGCGTATGTATATAATATAATCATGAGGACAGCATTCACATTGGATATATTAATATGATTTGGCATTATTGTAATTATTGAGTATTGAGATTTTGATGATTAACAAAGTTTGTTCAAATGAAACGTTCTAAGAACTAGGTCTTCAACGTAGCTGCTTAATTGCACTTAGAACCAGCTCCTCAAGGGTCTTTTCAAGACGGTAACTTTATCTCAAAGTTACTTAGGCCCGAGTTTGTTGGAAAAAAATTGCTAAACATGATAAGGGTTGTTGCCCAAGAAGATACGCATGCATAAGTGAGAGACAAGAGTCACAAGACTTGTGGAGTCCTTGGAGCAGTAAGAGTCCTATCAAACGAGAAGTTGACTATGCATAGGACTCCTAAAAGATCTCAGTGTCCAGGGAATTTAAATATTATCTTTTTGGACTGCTGAGATCATTTTTTTACACATTGACTGAAGAACCATATTTTCTACACTCAAGTCATACTAGTGTTGTGTTCTTCATGAGTCAGTCTAGTAAATGTGTTTTAAGAAATCGAGTTGTAATCAAAGTGTCATATTCAATCAGTGAGTTGGAGTGAGTGTTTGGTTTTGCAAGTTAGAGTAACTTGTAAATCAAATAGCTGGAGTAGGAAAACTAGAGAGTATTGAGTTACAGCTTTGTAGTCGATACATTTGGCTCATTGTTCTAGTAAAATTGAAGTTAAAAATCCTATGTAGTAGATCGTGGTTTGCACCTTTTGAGTCACGTGATTTTCCACGTAAAAATTTATGTGTTCTAGTGAAATCATGAATGTCACCAAAATTGGGTAGCAGAAGAAAATGCATCTCTATGCATGTATCTAAAGTATGCATGCTAAATATAATGTATCTTAGTGATGGACTCATGTACTCACACTCTTAGAGTACTCAATCTCTCTGTCTCGTATTCTTACTCACCATGTTCAACACTCAATCACACAGTACTGTACAGGGCAGATCCAGCCCAAACATGATAGGTCCAAAGCAGATCCAGCCCAATGCAAATGAACCAGGGTAGATCCAGCCCCAAATGCAAATAGACCAGGGCAGATCCAGCCCAAATGTAAATAATTGCTAGCAATTGCACCCACTGTAGATGTGCAGACATCGGAGGGGGTGGTCCAGCCAAGGCTATAATAAGCCAAATCCTGCCATGAATCAATAAAGCTTGTTGCAACGTGCAACCCGATCCCATAAATATTACTCACAATAGGCCCCCGGCCTCACTCAGTCATCAATCTCTCTAGTCTCTTGGGCTCACAACACTCATGCTAAGCAACCCAAAATCAATGATATGAGATGTGACAATATACAATAACAGAGACTGAGATATAATATATATAATGATGAATGTAACTGAGTACATAACTGCAATTAAGCAAATAACTCAATAGCTAAGAACGACCACTGTTGGTCCAAATAGTACCAGCATTTAGCCTAAACATGACTTCTAGCATAAATCACAACTCAAGTGCTCTAACACATAGAGTACGGTAAAAAATATTTCAGATAAGATAGCTACACAATTCCATGGAATCGACAAAATCACAACATCAACAATGCATGCCCATACGCCTGTCACCTAACATGAATGTCACCTCAATATCAATCACATAACATGTAATTCGGGGTTTCATACCATCAACACCAAATTTAGAAGTGTTACTTACCACGAACAAACCAAGTCTGATATTGAGCAAGCCAAACGATGCTCCAAAAATACCATCCCGCGTACCGAACTCTGAACGGCTCGAAACTAGACAAAAGCAACTCAAGTTCATCAAATAATGCCAAAGGAAACAAACTCAATCTAATAAGGTCTAATTTTCAATCACAAGCCCAAAAATCATCCTAAAAATCCAACCTAGGTCTGCACCTCGGAACTCGACAAAACTCATAAAATCCGACAACACATTTTATTACGAGTCCAACCATTCTAATATCATTCAAATCCGACTCCAAATCGGTATTCAAAACTCAAGAATTCGCTCTATGAAACTTTGAACAACCCCCCCCCCCCCCCCCCCCCCAAAAAAAATTCTCTTTAAATTTCATAATCCAGCTACCAAAAACAAGGATAGATTCCCAAGATATAATCAAAACCTGGAGTAGAAAACTTACCCCAATCCTTGTGATAAAATTTGCTTCAAAATGCATCTCAATTCGAGCCCCAAATCTCAAAATATGCTAAAAGAACCAAAAATCTCGATTTTATAGCTTCTGCCCAGAAATTCCGCATATGCTGTCACACTGTCGCATTTGTGACCCCCGCTTCTGCGGTGAAATACTTCGCTTCTACGAAAACTGCTTGGCCCAGCAGCTCTCGTACCTGCAGTCACAAATTCTGAAATCGAGGACCTTTGCACTTGCGCATCCGTACCTATGCCAAATTCTCCGCTTTTGCGAGCTTCCTCACCCAGCTTTCACCTCGTATTTGTAACTGCTTGGTCTCTTCTGCAACCATCGCACCTATGAAAACCATCCGCAGGTGTGATAACACCAGATCCTGCCACCAGCAGCCTTAGCCAAAAATGAACTAAACGATCTGAACCTCGTCTGAAACCCTTCTGAGCCACTCGAGACCCCACACGAATATACCAACTAGTCTATAATATAACGCGGACATACTCAAGGCCTTAACTCACACATAACAATATTAAAACGACGAATCGCACCTTAATTCAAACTTAAATAAACTCTGAATTTTCAACTTCCAAAACTTGCGCCGAAAACATATCAAGTCAATCCGGAACGAACTCAAATTTTTCACACAAGCCCCAAATGACATAACAAAGCTATTCTAATTCTCGAAATCATAATCCGAACCCGATATCATCTAAGTCAACTCCTGGTCAAACTTATGAACTTTTCAAACCTTCAAATTTCTAACTTTCGCCAATTAGCACTGAATCCTTCTAGAAATATACAAATGTAAATCTGGGCATACGCCGAAGTCCAAAATCACCATCCGGGCCTAACAGAACCCTCAAAACTCCGTTCCCGGATCAAATTCACAAAAGTCAAACTTGGTCAAGTCGGCCAACTTAAAGCTTCAACAATGAAATTCATCCTTCCAAATCGATTTTGAATAACCTGAAAACCAAAATCGATGATTCACACAAGTCATAATATATCATATGGAGCTACCTGTGCCCCCAAACTATTTAGCGAAGTGCAAATACTCAAAATGACTTGTCGGGTCGTTACATTTATTTTTGACATAGTAAGCATAATTCCATCAAATCCACATTTTATCCTGTTTATGAGTTGTGTCCCAGCATGTTTTGATTTGAGTAGCTTGATTCCACAATTTTATGTTGATAATTCAGTTTTGAAGGGTATAAAAGTCTATCAACATTACAAGGATATTTTGGTCGTTTAATATTTAGCATGAAATATTTGTGTTTTTATAATAATATAGATAGATATAGATATATAGATAATATGTTCAATACTAAAAATCTTAAAGAATGAACCCATAAAATTTAAATTCTAGATTCAGTCAACTTTGTTGGCATTTGCACATTGTGTGTGCTTGATCGTTGAGATTATTATGTTCAGTCTTCCCTGATACAAAGGTATATATCGTTCTGTGTGGGGTAAAATTGGTTTATAACAGATGGTCAAATGGTAGTATGACACGTGAAACCGAAGGTAAGAAAAAGACAAGTCGGGGAGCAACCAATACCAGACACAACGAATGTAATCGACATCGGGTAAATCTCGAAGGGAGCATATTTAACGGGAGAAGATCAAGCATTTGCCACCGGATAATATTCAATGAGGGAATATTCTCTAACATTAAATGAGCGGTCGTTGTAGAGAATATATGCATTCATGGCCTGTCATTATATATTCATCAATGACTCTTTTATTATCATTTAAGAAGAGCTTGATCCTAGGATCTTTTTTCCCTAGGTAAAATTATAAATAGCAGGCTTAGCAGCAATTGTAAAAGGACGATTTTTTTTGCAAACATAAGCTATAATTTACTTTTGCTCTCAATTAAACAACTTTATTCATAATTTATCATTGCTTTCACTTTTTTTCTTGGAGGCATTGCGCGGAGCCAGGCTTGACATCTTCTTCTATTTCAATAGCTAAATTTCATTTTTAATCTTATTTCTTTATTATTTTTGGATTAAATCAGTTTGATTGTAAATAAACCACGTAACAAATTTAACTGTACCGTTTTACAAGTAAACAAGTTCGAATTTGAATATTTTACATTAAAAATATAATTACTTTTTATGTCATTATGTTAAGTTGACCTAACTTATAATTATTAGCTTTTTATGATAAACTTGATATGATAATCTCTGTTGTGACTATTAGCATACTGTAGAGTCAAATGCTAACACTTTAGTGTGCCCTTCTCGTTTATTCCTTGTGTTGTTATTTCATGTATAATCATAGTATGGTGTTGTATATCAGTAGCGAAGTCGGGTATTAAGGGTATCTAACGGTATTCAAGATCTGATATATGTATAGAAAATAATAATAATAATATATATATATATATATATATATATATATATATAACTTTTAGGTGAAAGGTATTCAAGCAACTATCTTTGACGGACGATAACTCCGCATCTGTGTATACTCATAACATTAGAGTCACATTTGATTTATGTAATATAATTTCTAGATGAAAGGTGTTCTAATCTTTCACAAACTGTAACTCGGCCGGTGTGTATTACACTATTACTCATAACATTGGAATCACATATGGTCCATGCGTTTTGTCCTAATATTATTGGAAGAATTTGAAAAAATAGTCAGATTTACAAATGGTCATTCAAAAATAGTCACAGTTTCAAAAATAATCGAAATTTAGTCAATGTTTACTTGTTTTAGAAACAAATTCAGTATTCCGAGGCTTTAAAACCTCCTTTTTACCTCACCTTGATTTGCGTGCGTGGTCCGGACCTATATCCAGAAAGCCTTTTAAGTGAAAAGATGAGAAACAGAAATTTCTAGAATTAAAAATTTGATTTGTTTGGTTAACTTTGGTCAACATTTTGAGCAAATGAACCCGGATCCGCGTTCTGATGATCCCGGGAGGTCCGCAGTAAAATATGGGACTTGGGCATATGCCCCGAAATAAATTCTGAGGTCCCAAGCCTTAGAAATCAATTTTTGAAAGAAACTGCTTTGCTGAATTATCTAAGAAATAAAGAAAAGAATTAATGTTTGAAACCATTGGTATCGGGCCCGTATTTTAGTTCCTGAGCCCGGTACAAACTTGTTATAGTATTTGAATGATAACTGGGAAATTTGGTGAAAAAATGGAGTGTATTTGACGTGAGTTAGACTTCCAGTTGAAGAGTTATGAACTTTAAGTGTTCTTGATGAAAATGATGAGTTTTGAGGTTTAATTCAAGGTTTTACATGTTATTTCGATGAAGTGATCTCACGGGTGGGTCCATATGATATTTTTTGAGTTAGTATGCACATTTTCTTTGAAGTCCCGAGGGCTCGGCTGAGTTTCGGGTAGGTTCCGAGATGTTTAGGCTTAAAACATAGCTGTTGTAGGTTCAGAGAAGTTGCAGATCTTTGAACCCGCTAGTGCGGTCCACAATGATTTTTTGCTGCCGCAGAGGGGCCTTTGCGGCCGCAAACGATTTTGTACGGTCCGCGATAGGGCTTTGCGGCTGCAGTCGATTTTGTGTGGTCCGCGGTGACGAAGAATCTCACTGGTCTGACTTCGGAAGACTATATCGTTTGATCTACAAGGAATTTTGAGATGATTCAAAAACAAAAGTTATAGCCCTACATGTTTAGTTTCCAGAAAGGTAAAGTAATTATAATTTAGACATCTGTAGAGAAAGTTATCACCAAAATACTAAAGCATGTCACTACAGACAACATTCTCCGCGGTGAGCTCCGCGGCCGCAATCCTTTTTGTGTGGTCCACGGAGAGGGTCTGAGAGGGATATATTTAAGCATACTTTTCAGTTATTTCAAAAACCTTAAAACGTAAGAGGCGATTTTCCAAACACTCTTTCTTCTCCAAAACACTAGTAAGTGATTTCTAACTTATTTATTTCCCTCCTTAACTTCTTTTAACAAGATTTCATCCGAGAATCTAGGATTTTCATGGTGGAATTGGGAATTTTGGGTAAAACCTAAGAATATTAAAATTTGGGGATTTAGACCTCTAATTGAGGTCGAATTCCAAAACCAATAATATATCCGGTCTCGGGGGTGAATGAGTAATCGGATTTTGGTCCGAATTTCGGGTTTGGACTAAGCGGGCCCGGGGTCGATTTTTGACTTTTGGGGAAATCTTTATAAAAACCTATTTTCATGCATTTGGGTTGATTCATTTAGCATTTATTGATATCATTAAGTAAATTGTATCTAGATACAAGTGAGTTGGTGGTAGAATCAAGAGGTAAAGCGGTAGTAGAGGCTTAATTATGTTCGTGGCTTTGAGGTAAGTGTTTGGTCTAACCTTAGCTTGAGGGATTAGGAGTCGAGTCCTAATTTGTATGTGTTATTTGTTGAGTACGACGTATAGGCATGGTGACGAGTATCTATATGTCGATGTCAAGCATGCTCGTGAGTCTTAAATTGAAATTGTTGTGTTCTTAATAAGTACTATAAATGTCTAAGTTGTTGATTCTCGATGTTGGGCAAGAATTATGATTATTCTCGTGGAAATTATTTATGGTTGAGTATTGGCTCTAGTTGAGGTTTCATTTGTGAAGTTAAATGTTGGAACAAGTTTGGTTATAGCTGATTCCCTTGCCAGGACATATTTACTTCTTATTATCGATTCCTTTGCAGGGATATTGTTGTTCCCTTATTCATCCCTTGTCGGGACTCTTTGAGATTTGTATTGAAAAATTATATATTTGGAGCGGGTTGCACGCCGCAATAATATTATATATTCGGATCAGGTTGCATGCCGCAACAGTATTATATATTTGGATCGGGTTGCATGCCGCAATAATATTATATATTTGGATCGGGTTGCATGCCACAACAATATTATATTTAGATCGGGTTGCACGTCGCAACAATATATATGATATGGATCGGGTTGCACGCCGCAACAGTGTTTTATGATTTGGGGTCGGGTTGCGCACCGCAACAATACAGGATAAACATGGATATTGATTTGTTATTGTTTCCATATTCTTTCTGCTGTGAAATTTTATACCGTTCTTTATGCCTTTCTCCTAAATTACCATTGTTAAATAATATTTCCCCAGAGCATGTCCCTTTCCCATCTTTAACTGTTAGTTTCCTTTATCATTACTTGCTATATATATATATATATATATATATATATATATATATATATATATATATGCTTTAACTGCACAAGTTTAGTTGGTAGTCCTGTCCTAGCCTCGTCACTACTTCGTCGAGGTTAGACTAGGCACTTACCAGCATATGGGGTCGGTTGTGCTGATACTACACTCTGCACTATGTGCAGATCCCAGAGCTGCAGCTTTCGGACCGTATCTTTGGGTGGCTGCCTTCAGTCCAGTCGGAGATTCCGAGGTAGTCCTATAGGCATCCGCAGGCCTTGGCGTCTTCTCCTATCTTCTTTGTTTGTTTCTTTTATTTATTTCAAAAATCGTGTTGTATTTATTTTTCGGACCTTGTTTGTAGTATTCTTAGACCGTCTGTGAAGTTGTGACACCAGTCTTGGGTAGTTACTATATGGATTGGTTTTGGCATTTTTCTTGAATTATTATATTTCAGTCTTTCACTTATTAGATTTCCGTTGTTTATCAATTATTGGTTATTAATTGTAAAAGGACTAAAATGGGAAAACGGTAAATAATTCAAATGGTTGGCTTTCCTAGCTTTCACTAGTATGCGCCATCACGACTCCCGAGGGTGGGAGATCCGGGTCGTGATAAGTTGGTAATAGAGCTCTAGGTTGCTTAGGTCTCATAATTTATGGACAAGCTTAGTAGAGTCTGAGAGATCGGTACGGAGATGTCTATATTTATCCCCCAGAGGCTACAGAGTTAGGAAAAACCTTCACATCTATTCTTTCCTATCGTCCGACTTGATTTCCCATTGCTAATTGAATTTCCACCATGTTCTTTCGCAGATGGTGAGAACACGTACCGCTTCACCAGCTGACCAGTAGCTTGAGCACCCAGTAGCAGCTCCTGCAATGGGCAGAGGTAGAGGTCGTGCTAGGGCCCAAGGTAGAGGCATAGCTCAGCCTAGAGCTCGAGCAGCAGCACCAGCGGTAGAGCCTCAGGTTGAGTTTGACGAGGGATTCCAGCCTAGGCAGTTCGGGTGGTCCCAGCTTAGGTCCTAGAGGGGTTCATTGCTACCCCAGTACTTCAGGATGCTCTGGTCCGACTAGTGGGCCTGATGGAGAGTGTTGCCCAAGCAGGTTTGCTTCCTGCAGCACCAGCCGTCTCTCAAGCTGGAGGAGGAGCCTAGACTCTTGCTACTCGCACTCCGGAGCAGATGGCTCCCCAGTATCAGACTCCAGTAGTGCAGCCAGTTGGAGCAGTTCAGCCTGGTACGGTGGCACAGGGCAGAGAGGAGCCAGCTATGTCTGCCGATGCCTTGTGGAGATTGGGCAGGTTCACCAAGCTCTTCACTACCACTTTCAGTTGTGCAGCTTCTAAGGATCCCCAAGATTATCTAGACAGCTGTCATGAGGTTATCAGGAACATGGGGATAGTAGAGACCGATGGGGTCGAGTTTGCTACTTTTCGCTTATCTGGATCTGCCAAGACTTGGTGGAGAGATTATTGTTTGACTAGACCAGCCAGATCACCAGCTTTGACTTGTGAGCAGTTTACTCAGCTATTTCTGGAGAAGTTTCTCCCTATCACTCAGAAAGATATCTATCGAAGGCAGTTCGAGTGTCTGCAACAGGGATCTATGACTGTTACTCAGTACGAGACCAGGTTCATCGACTTGGCCTGTCATGCTCTTATCATACTCCCCACTGAGAGAGAGAGAGAGAGAGAGAGAGAGAGAAAGAGAGATGGTGAGGAGGTTCATTGAGGGACTCATTCAACCTATTCAACTTCAGATGGCTAAGGAGGCAGGGAGCGAGATTTCTTTTCAGGATGCGGCCAATGTGGCCAGGGGGTTAAGATGGTCCTATCGCAGGGAGGTAGTCAGGGGTCTGACAAGAGACCTCATTATTCAGGGAGATTCAGTGACGCCTCGTCTGGAGGCAGGATTCTTATGGTAGAGGCCATCCTCCTAGGACTTTCTAGTCAGCACTTCAGGTTTCTCACGGTGCTTCGGGTAGATGTGGTTCTCATATGTAGTATTCTGATCAGCAGCTCTACAGTACACCACCAGCTCCTATCAGAGCACCTCCTATTCAGAGTTATTCTCATGGTCAGCCGGCCCGTCAGGGTCAGTCTCAGTTTCCTCAGCTGCAGCACTCAGGTGGATGCTTTGAGTGCGGTGAGTATGGTCATATACGGAGGGCTTGTCCGAGATTAGTGTGTATTCAGTCGCAGTAGCAGGGTTCCCGTGCTAAGGTTTAGGCACTAGGTGCTCCACCGGTCGCTCAGCCAGCTAGAGGTGGAGGTAGGGGTGCTAGAGGTGGGGGTAGAGGTGTTAGAGATGGAGCTCAGGTCTCTAGAGATGGAGGTCAGCCAGCAGGAGGTCATCCCAAAGAGTTAGTTCAGAGTGGTGGGGCCCAACCCCGATGTTATGCTCTTCCAGCCAGGCCTAAGGCTGAGGCTTCCGATGCAGTTATCACAAGTATTGTTCTAGTTTGTAGTAGAGATGCTTTAGTTTTATTTGATCTGGGATCTACATATTCCTATGTGTCATCTTATTGTGCACCGTATCTGGTCATGCCTAGTGATTCTTTGAGTACTCTTGTATATGTGTCTACACTGGTGGGTTATTCTATTGTGGTAGATTGTGTCCATCGTTCTTGTATAGTCATGGTTGGGGGTCTTGAGACCCGAGTAGATATGTTACTTTTGGATATGGTTGATTTTGATGTCATGTTGGGGATGGACTGGTTATCACCTTACCACGCCATCTTGGACTGTCATATCAAGACTGTGACTGCAACACCCCGTAATTTGAATCGGTTGTGGATGCATTAAACGAGTATTAGCGTGATGGTAATTGGGTGGTTATGATAATAAGTATACGAGGCATATTATAGGTGATTTGGGGTCTAAGGAGAGGCTTAAGTCCAAGCCAAGTTAAAAAGTTTCATTATAGCTGAAAATTTGCAAATGAGTATGCACAAGACCTCACTTTGGGTGAGCATATCTACCTGGATATAATGAGTTGTGTGATGCACAACCTATCAAATTAAATCCCTTTGAGTCTAGTTTCCAACTCAACAAAGCGTTCGTCATTTGGAGGTGTATACAGAAAGTTATGACCATTTTACTGTGCAGGTGTCACTAGCGCGAACAGGAGCGCGAAGTCGCGCGTTTTTGCTGAGTATTCTGCCTCCCGCGCGCGAACAGGCACGCGAGCTCGCGCGTCTAGAAGGTTTTAAATATCTTAAAGACCGTAAATAAGAGAAATTGAGTCATTTCGCAAGCTTAGGGCTTCCTCTACACCCCCAACTCGACCAAGGCATCCAATTGCACACCTAAGGTGAGTTTTTAAGTGTGTTATCATGGTGATTTCACTTCTCAATCACTAGTTACAACATGATTTTGATTGGGTTTCATAGGATTTCTTCAAAATCTCAAGAACACCCCAAAAGTTGTCTTTCAAGATTTGGTCTACAAGAGGTAATCCTACACCTTTAGACTTACATATATGGTGTTATTATGGAATTATGAGTATGAATCAAGTATTACAACTTATGGTATGGTGATTGGAAGTCATAAATTCCCAATTTAAATGCATGACCATGGTAGGGATTTAAAGGTGATTATTTGATAGGATTTGTTGGTTGGGTGTGAATGGATGGTCATACATATATTGTTGGAAGTTATAAATCTGTTAGGAATGATGGTGGAATGAATTGTTGGTTAATGGTGATAGTTGGATGAACCAACACTATAGTAATGAGGTGTAAATATCTATGCCTACAAGGTATTTTATAATATGCCTAAATGGCATAAATTATGGAATTTATTACTAATATTGGGTTCCATTGGATGTTGTTGTTGTAGATTGAAGGTTCTTAGTAGTGTGGATCATTGTAGTATCACTAAGGGGTAAATTGAGGTATGTAAGGCTAACTCTTTACGTTTGGGAATATCTATGATTCTCCCTACGTCCCATTCATCATGAACATTACTAGTTTCCTCAGAAAGTAATTATGCCTTGGTTCCATGAATAGAAGTAGAACTTATATTCTCTAGATGACATAGTTTCATAATCATTCGATATTCTATGAGTTTCAATTATGACAAATCAACTTATTATGAATACTCATCTCAGTTTAATCCTATTCACTATACCAGTATCATGTAAGTCGGTATGGCTCATTATTTCAGTATCACATATTAAAGTATGATTCTCAGTTCCTGATTTAAATTCCTGAATGTTGAACACCTGCATTTGGGCCTGAGGCCGCAGTTTATGCTTTATGCATTTTGGACCTGAGGTCACAGTTATGTATACGTATACTTGGGCCTGAGGCCGCAGTTGTGCACATATATATATATATATATATACATATTGGGCCTGAGGCCGCAGTTTAATGTTCAGATAAACAGGTTGTTCATCATTCAGAAGAGGGAGTATTCACATCCTTACTTCCTTGTTCAGTTATCAGTTTATCAGCTAGCAGTTCAGTTTCAATTTTAGTGTTGACAATTCTTTTGTTCCGCTATTTTACATACCAGTACAATTCAAATGTACTGACGTCCCTTTTGCCCGGGGCCTGCATCTCGCGATGCAGGTAATGATTTACAGGTTGATGATTCAGAGCGCTAGGATTCTCGTACCAGCTATTTGGTGATCCCTAGTTCTTTCAGGGCATTATCATTGCTACAGTCTTCAGTATTCACATACAGTCAGTGTTTTTAGTACTCAAATAGAGGCTTCATAGACTAGAGTAACACTTAGACAGAGTCACAGGCTTTCATATTAAGCTATGTTGGTTACAAATATGTTTCAGAATTGTATTAGTATTTTCGCACTTTGATTTATATCATCCAGACTTTCGGTATATCATCATGTGTTAGTTTATCTTCCGCATTCAGTATGTTATGATACCACATGTTGATTCAGCTAGCCAGTTGGTTCGCTCGATCACATGTAGACAGGCACCGAGTGCCGTGTTACGTCCAGGCCTAGGTTCAGGGCGTGACAAAGCTTGGTATCAGAGCCATAGGTTCAAGTGTCCTAGGGAGTCTATGAAGCCATGTCCAGTGGAGTTTCCTTTAAATGTGTGTGTTGGACACTCATATAAACGGTTAACTACCAAGACATCCAGGATTGTCTCATTTCTTTCTACTCTAGATCGTGCCATGAATCTTAGAGCAATAGATAACCTTTTCTTCCTATCAAATTCCAAATGTATTGGATGCCCAAGCGACGCGCAGGAGAAACCTAAAGTCCTAGAGAGGATAATTGCCCATTGAGGTATAATTATGGAGTACAGGTTGGTAAATACGAGACTTTAGAGGATGTAAAAAAGTGGGATGCAATGGATAGTGTTACAGATTAGAGCATAACCTTATTAGAAAGTACAAAAGCAGTTATCGTGTCTTATGGTTATCAGTTTACCTTAGTTACCAATTATACAGTCTTTCAGTAATTTCTCAGTTAGCAAGTTTATGGTTATTCAGTACTCCAGTATTCAGTTATATGTTTACCAAATATCCGATTTTCAGTGTATCGAAATTTTTGGAGACTTGTAAGTATACGGTGATGCATATGGATGCTAAAAGAAAATGTAAGTAATAGTGATTATAGCGAAACCTTTGCATACTTTAGGTCTGGATTAAGACCAAGACTCACCGGATGGTGCAAGAAGTGATTTATCAGATGATGGTATACTTTGAAGGATAAGTTTGTGCATGGTAGTGTATTCGTATGCGTTTTACCTCAGAGAACAATTTCTTTTAATTCTTGAAAATGGAGCCACAAGTTGGATGATGATAGTTTGGATGTCAGACCCCAACATTGGTCACTATAGTTTTTGACATAAAAGAGCCTAAGGGTAAAATACCTAGGAGTCAGAAACGTTTGTTATTACCAAAGATGTGATTTCGTACAACTCATGCAAATGACTAGAAGATATGATGTGTGCAATGAGAACTAAGAGCATCCAATAGTGAACTTCAGGGAATGATTTTAAGTTGTTCATATTTATTCAAATCAGAACTAGAAGTACTACGTTAGTAAGTTACTATAAGAAGCAGGTATTGGTGTAAGATAAAAGATATGGCAATTCCCCCTTAGGTTATGTGACTAAATAATTACCCGGGATGTTTATAGTATGATATGATTTTATATTATATAGAAAGTTTGGGGTTACATATTCTAAGTTTGTTTAAGACAAATGAATTTCTCTAAGTGTGATCCATGTACATAGTTCAAAAAGAATGATAGTGTGCGAAAAAAATATATTAGCTAGCAGTGAGAGCACAAACTATAGAAGAATAGCCTTTAGGAATTATCGTAATGTGTTTTCTCCAGGATTGACAGTGTGAGCAGAGTTAAATTATTAAGATTGTATATGATAGCTGTGAATACATTAGCTTTCTGTTAAGTGAATAATTTAATTTTTCCTAGTAAGAAAGATTTCTCAGAAGTAAGTTGGAAGATGAGTCGGCATTGACGTAGAGTGCAAAGAATTGCAGAGAATAAGGAAAGTTATTTGGATCCCAACAAAATGAGAAGGATCCACAAGTATAAGATTTGTGGTCTAAGGGCTGATGTGAAAATTTTCAATAAGTCCAGTTAGAGATATGACACTCGAATAGTAGCATGGAATATGAAAAAGAAAATCAATTCGGTAATGAGGGAAAATTGTATAATTACCACACGGATTATGTCTAGCAAGTGTAAGAAAAACAAAGTGAGTAGAATGATCACCGAGTTTAGTTATTGATGATAAAATGATCACAGAAAGCTATAGAATCATGCCCAGTTATGTATCACGAGGGTAGTGCCATTGCACGAGACTCTAGTCTTCGGAGTACTGGTTAAAGGCTTAGCTCACAACAATTCTATAAGTGTTTTCAGGAAGTTCTTAAGAAGATAAAGTGCGGGAAGTATAACTCATGATTGCGGTAGATAAGAGAACTTTGGTAAAAGAAGTTCACCAGCCAAGATAGAAGTTCGACTTCGGACTCTAAAAGATGACAGAGTTGTTGTCTAGAATATGACTTGTTCCCCCTTAGTAGGCGAAGTGAAGGAGAAATAGTTTGATGATCCCTACTTGTTGTAGCTTAAAGAGGAGATTCACAAGTATAAGATGATGGCTTTCGAATAAGGGGGAGATGATGGTACTTTGAGGTACCAAGATTGTGTGTTCTAGACATAGATGGATTTAAAAAGGGAATATCATGTTAGAAGCCTATAATTCCGGGTATTATTTCCATCCAGGTCCCCCAAATATGCATCATGACCAAGGAGATTGATTAGATGAACTACATGAAAAAGAACGTCGCACACTTGCGGCCAATTGTCTTAATTGTCAGCAAGTGAAAGTCGAGCAGCAGAAAGCCTAGTATTTTATCACAGAATACACATATTTTGTGTGGAGATGGTAAATATGAAATTTATAAATGGGATTATCTTTATCATTTTAAAAGCATGATTTGATTGGATGATTGTAAATCGACTTACCAAGTCAGCACATGTTTTGCCAGTAAAGACTACAGATTCAACAGAAGATTATACCAAGTTATACATTCAGGAAATCGTCTAATTACATGGGACTACGTGGTCCGTCATTTGGGACTATGGTGCTCAGTTTAAAATGAACTTTTAAAAGTTCTCTCAGAAATGATTAGGCACACGTTTTTCATCCTCAAAAAAGATGGCTAGGCAGAGCGCATTGTTCAAACAATTGAGGATATTTCCTTGATGTTAAAAGTAATTGGGATGATCACATACCTCTTATTGGCCTTGCTAATAATAACCTACCATTCTAGTATCAAGATGGCACCGTACGAAGCTATGTGTGGGGGAAGGTATAGATCACCAATTGGTTGGTTCGAAGTTGGAGAAGTGGAGTTATTAGGACCTTATTTGGTCTATCAGACTATAGAGAAAGTTAAGTTGATTCAAGAGCGTTTGAAGAAAACTCAGAGCCACCAAGACGTCCTATTCGAGCGTGCGGCATAGAGACCTAGAGTTTCAAGTTGATGATTGGGTGTTTTTGAAAGTTTCGCCTATAAAAGGCATTATGAGATTTAAGAAGAAGGGAAAGCATAGTCCCTACTATATTGGGCCATATAGAATCTTGCAAAGGATCGGTCAATTAGCTTATGAGTTGGAGTTGCCACCAGAATTAGTGGTGGTACAACTAGTATTTTGCGTGTAACGTTATTCAAGTTTCCAGCACTCAAATACTCATGTCAGTTCAGTACTCAGATACTTATGTCAGTTCAATACTCAGATATTCAAGTCCGTTCAATACTCAGCTACTCATGTCAGTCCAATACTTAGATATTCATGCCAGCTTAGTACTTTGATATTGATGTTAGTTCAATTCTCAAATATTCGTGCCAGTTCAATATTCAGATATCCATGTTAGTTCAGTATTCACGTATTCATGGCTGATCAATATTTAGTCAATGCAGTTCAGTTCAGTATCTCAACAGGTCAGTAATCATGTATTCATAATATTTCAGTATTCTCATATCTCCATAACACCCATTTAATGACCATAGATAGCCGTAGTTGCAGCCAGGACCATCATTCGAGGACGAATGATCCCAAGGGGGAGATAATGTAACACCCCGTAATTTGAATCGGTTGTGGATGCATTAAACGAGTATTAGCGTGATGGTAATTGAGTGGTTATGATAATAAGTATACGAGGCATATTATAGGTGATTTGGGGTCTAAGGAGAGGCTTAAGTCCAAGCCAATTTGCAAATTTTCATTATAGCTGAAAATTTGCAAATGAGTATGCACAAGACCTCAATTTGGTCGAGCATATCTACCTGGATATAATGAGTTGTGTGATGCACAACCTATCAAATTAAATATCTTTGAGTCTAGTTTCCAACGCAACAAAGCGTTCGTCATTTGGAGGTGTATACAGAAAGTTATGACCATTTCACTGGGCAGGTGTCACTAGCGCGAACAGGAGCGCGAAGTCGCGCGTTTTTGCTGAGTATTCTGCCTCCCGCGCGCGAACAGGCGTGCGAGCTCGTGCGTCTAGAAGGTTTTAAATATCTTAAAGACCGAAAATAAGAGAAATTGAGTCATTTCTCAAGCTTAGGGCTTCCTCTACACCCCCAACTCGACCAAGGCATCCAATTGCACACCTAAGGTGAGTTTTTAAGTGTGTTATCATGGTGATTTCACTTCTCAATCACTAGTTACAACATGATTTTGATTGGGTTTCATAGGATTTCTTCAAAATCTCAAGAACACCCCAAAAGTTGTCTTTCAAGATTTGGTCTACAAGAGGTAATCCTACACCTTTAGACTTACATATATGGTGTTATTATGGAATTATGAGTATGAATCAAGTATTACAACTTATGGTATGGTGATTGGAAGTCATAAATTCCCAATTTAAATGCATGACCATGGTAGGGATTTAAAGGTGATTATTTGATAGGATTTGTTGGTTGGGTGTGAATGGATGGTCATACATATGTTGTTGGAAGTTATAAATCTGTTAGGAATGATGGTGGAATGAATTGTTGGTTAATGGTGATAGTTGGATGAACCAACACTATAGTAATGAGGTGTAAATATCTATGCCTACAAGGTATTTGATAATATGCCTAAATGGCATAAGTTATGGAATTTATTACTAATATTGGGTTCCATTGGATGTTGTTGTTGTAGATTGAAGGTTCTTAGTAGTGTGGATCATTGTAGTATCACTAAGGGGTAAATTGAGGTATGTAAGGCTAACTCTTTACGTTTGGGAATATCTATGATTCTCCCTACGTCCCATTCATCATGAACATTACTAGTTTCCTCAGAAAGTAATTATGCCTTGGTTCCATGAATAGAAGTAGAACTTATATTCTCTAGATGACATAGTTTCATAATCATTCGATATTCTATGAGTTTCAATTATGACAAATCAACTTATTATGAATACTCATCTCAGTTTAATCTTATTCACTATACCAGTATCATGTAAGTCGGTATGGCTCATTATTTCAGTATCACATATTAAAGTATGATTCTCAGTTCCTGATTTAAATTCCTGAATGTTGACACCTGCATTTGGGCCTGAGGCCGCAGTTTATGCTTTATGCATTTTGGACCTGAGGTCACAGTTATGTATACGTATACTTGGGCCCAAGGCCGCAGTTGTGCACATATATATATATATATACATATTGGGCCTGAGGCCGCAGTTTAATGTTCAGATAAACAGGTTGTTCATCATTCAGAAGAGGGAGTATTCACATCCTTACTTCCTTGTTCAGTTATCAGTTTATCAGCTAACAGTTCAGTTTCAGTTTCAGTGTTGACAGTTCTTTTGTTCCGCTATTTTACATACCAGTACAATTCAAATGTACCGACGTCCCTTTTGCTCGGGGCCTGCATCTCGCGATGCAGGTAATGATTTACAGGTTGATGATTCAGAGCGCTAGGATTCTCGTACCAGCTATTTGGTGATCCCTAGTTCTTTTAGGGCATTATCATTGCTACAGTCTTCAGTATTCACATACAGTCAGTGTTTTTAGTACTCAAATAGAGGCTTCATAGACTAGAGTAACAGTTAGACAGAGTCACAGGCTTTTATATTAAGCTATGTTGGTTACAAATATGTTTCAGAATTGTATTAGTATTTTCGCACTTTGATTTATATCATCCAGACTTTCGGTATATCAGCATGTGTTAGTTTATCTTCTGCATTCAGTATGTTATGATACCACATGTTGATTCAGTTAGCCAGTTGGTTCGCTCGGTCACATGTAGTCAGGCACCGAGTACCGTGTTACGTCCAAGCCTAGGTTCAGGGCGTGAAAGTGACCTTAGCCTTGCTGGGGTTGCCTCGTTTAGAGTAGAGAGGGACTCCTGATCATTCTACCTGTAGGGTTATCTTATATATGAAGGCTCGGCGCATGGTCGAGAAGGGGTGTTTGGCTTATTTGGCATATGTCCGTGATTCTTGTGCTGAGGTTCCTTCTATGGATTCGGTGCCTGTTGTTTGTGAGTTTCCTGAGGTATTTCCTTCAGACCTATCGGGTATGCCACCCGATAGGGATATTGACTTCTGCATTGATTTGGCTTCGGGCATTCAGCCCATTTCTATTTTGCCATATCGCATGGTCCTGCCAGAGTTGAAAGAATTGAAGGAGCAGTTGCAAGACTTCCTTGATAAAGGTTTTATTAGACCTAGTGTCTCGTCTTAAGGTGCGCCGGCGTTGTTTGTTAAGAAGAAGGGCGGATCGATGAGGATGTGTATAGATTACCGATATTTAAACAAGGTTACAATCAAGAATAAGTATCCATTTCCAAGGATTGATGATTTGTTTGATCAGCTTCACGGTGCCAAGGTATTTTTGAAGATTGACTTGAGATCTGGCTACCATCAGTTGAGGATTAGGGCATCCGATGTCCCTAAGACAGCTTTCCGCACTCGGTACGGGCATTATGAGTTTTTGGTAATATCATTTGGGTTGACAAATGCCCCAGTAGCTTTTATGGATTTGATGAACCGAGTGTTCAAGCCTTACTAGGATTTGTTCGTGATAGTCTTCATTGATAATATTTTGATCTATTCCCGCAGCCGGGAGGAGCATGAGCAGCATCTGAGAGTAGTTCTTCAGACCTTAAGAGATAGTCAGTTGTATGCTAAGTTTTCGAAGTGTGAGTTCTGGTTGAGTTCAGTTGCATTCTTGGGTCACGTTGTTTCGGTAGGAGGTATTCAAGTAGATCCAAAGAAGATAGAGGCAGTCAAGAACTAGCCTAGACCCGCATCAGCTACAGAGATTCGGAGTTTCTTGGGTTTGGTAGGCTATTACCGTCGGTTTGTAGAGGGGTTTTCATTTATTGCAGCCCCGATTACCAGGTTGACACAGAAGGGTGCCCAGTTTAGGTGGTTGGACGAGTGTGAGGCGAGCTTTCAGAAGCTCAAGACAACTTTCACTATGGCGCCAGTGTTGGTTTTGCCCACGGGTTCGGGGCCATATACAATTTATTGTGACGCATCTCGGATTGGACTTGGTGCGGTGTTGATGCAGGATGGCAAGGTCATTGCTTATGCTTCGCGGCAGTTGAAGATTCATGAGAAGAACTATTTGGTTCATGATTTGGAGTTAGCAGCCATTGTTCACGCGTTGAAGATTTGGAGGCACTATCTGTATGGGGTATCATGTGAGGTGCTCACGGATCACAAGAGTTTGCAATACTTATTCAAGCAGAATGAGCTAAATTTGAGGCAGAGAAGGTGGTTGGAGCTGTTAAAGGACTATGATATCACCATCTTATATCATCCGGGGGAAGGCCAATTGGTGGCCGATGCTTTGAGTAGAAAGTCAGCTAGTGTGGGCAGTCTTGCGTATATTCCGGTCGGTGAGAGATCGCTTGCTTTCGATATTTAGGCTTTGGCCAATCAGATCGTGAGGTTGGATATTTCTGAGCGCAGTCGTGTATTAGCTTACACAGTCGCTCGTTCTTCTTTATTGGAGCGTATCCGAGATCGGCAGTATGATGATCCTCATTTATGTATCCTTAGAGACACGGTACAGCACGATGGTGCCAAGCAGGTTACATTAGGAGATGATGGAGTTTTGAGACTACAGGGTCGAGTTTGTATGCCTAATGTGGATGGACTCCGAGAGTTGATTTTGGAGGAGGCCCATAGTTCCCGGTACTCTATTCACCCGGGCGCTTCCAAGATGTATCAGGATTTGCGACATCATTATTGGTGGAGAAGGATAAAGAAGGACATTGTTGCATACGTGGCTCGGTATTTGAACTGTCAGTAGGTTAAGTATGAGCATCAGAGGCCCGGTGGTTTGTTCCAGAAGTTTGAGAATCCTGAGTGGAAGTGGGAGCGTATCACTATCGACTTCGTTGTTGGACTCCCACGGACTCAAAGAAAGTTCGATGTAGTGTGGGTTATTGTTGATAGGCTGACCAAGTCAGCACATTTCATTCCTGTGGAAATCTCTTATTCTTCCGAGAGGTTAGCTAAGATCTATATCCGGGAGATTGTTCGTCTTTATGGTGTGCCCGTGTCTATCATTTCGGACCGAGGTACGCAGTTTACCTCACATTTTTGGAGAGTAGTTCAGCATGAGTTGGGCACACGGGTCGAGTTGAGATGATTCAAAAACGAAAGTTGTAGCCCTTCGTGTCTCGTTGACATCTGTAGAGAAAGTTATGGCCAAAATACTAAAGCATGTCACTGCAGTCAACATTCTCCGCGGTGAACTCCGCGACCGCAATCCTTTTTGTGCGGTCCGCGAAGAGGGTTTGAGAGGACTATATTTAAGCGGACTTTTCAGTTAGTTTTCACTTTTCAAAAACCCTAAAATGTAAGAGGCGATTTTCCAAACACTCTTTCTTCTCCAAAACACCAGTAAGTGATTTCTAACTTATTTCTTTCACTCCTTAACTTCTTTTAACAAGATTTCATCGTAGAATCTAGGGTTTTCATGGTGGAATTGGGAATTTTGGGAAAACCTAAGAATATTGAAATTTGGGGATTTAGACCTCAAATTGAGGTCAGATTCCAAAACCAATTATATATCCAGGCTCGGGGTGAATGAGTAATCGGGTTTTGGTCTGAATTTCGGGTTTGGACTAAGCGGGCCTGGGGTCGATTTTTCACTTTTGGGGAAATCTTTATAAA
Organism: Nicotiana sylvestris; assembly: GCF_000393655.2. Classification (NCBI taxonomy): domain Eukaryota; kingdom Viridiplantae; phylum Streptophyta; class Magnoliopsida; order Solanales; family Solanaceae; genus Nicotiana; species Nicotiana sylvestris. Next base: position 149,892,259 of record NC_091067.1, read on the forward strand.
AACCTATTTTCATGCATTGGGGTTGATTCATTTAGCATTTATTGATATCATTAAGTAAATTGTGGCTAGATACAAGCGAATTGGTGGTGGAATCAAAAGGTACAGCGGTAGTAGAGGCTTAATTGTGTTCGTGGCTTTGAGGTAAGTGTTTGGTCTAACCTTAGCTTGAGGGATTAGGAATCAAGTCCTAATTGTTATGTGTTATTTGTTGAGTACGACGTATAGGCATAGTGACGAGTATTTATATGTCGATGTCAAGCATGCCCGTGAGTCTTAAATTGAAATCGTTGTGTTCTTAATAAGTACTACAAATGCCTAAATTGTTGATTCTCGGTGTTGGGCAAGAATTATGATTATTCTCGTGGAAATTGTTTATGGTTGAGTATTGGCAGTAGTTGAGGTTTCATTTGTGAAGTTAAATGTTGGAACAAGTTTGGTTATAGTTGATTCCCTTGTCGGGACGAATTTACTTCTTATTATCGATTCCTTTGTCGAGATATTGTTGTTCCCTTATTGTTCCCTTGTCGGGACTCTTTGAGATTTGTGTTGAAAAATTATATATTTTGGATCGGGTTGCACGCCGCAACAATATTATATATTTGGATCTGATTGCACGGCGCAACAATATTATATATTTGGATCGGGTTGCACGCCGCAACAATATTATATTCGGATCGGGTTGCACGCCGCAATAATATATATGATATGGATCGGGTTGCACGCTGCAACAGTGTTTTATGATTTGGGGTCGGGTTGAGTGCCGCAACAATGCAGGATAAACGTGGATATTGATTTGTTACTGTTTCCTTATTCTTTCTGCTGTGAAATTTTATACCATTCTTTATGCCTTTCTCCTGAATTTTCGTTGTTAAATAATATTTCCCCACAGCATATCCCTTTCCCATCTTTAACTGCTATTTTTCTTTATCATTACTTGCTATATATATATGCTTTAACTGCACAGGCTTAGTTGGTAGTCATGTCCTAGCCTCGTCACTACTTCGCCGAGGTTAGGCTAGGCGCTTACCAACACATGGGGTCGGTTGTGCTGATACTACAATCTGCACTGTGTGCAGATCCCGGAGCAACATCTTTCGGACCGTAGCTTTGGGTGGCTGCCTTCAGTCCAGTCGGAGATTCCGAGGTAGTCCTGCAGGCGTCCGCAGGCCTTGGTGTCTTCTCCTATCTTCTTTGTCTGTTTCTTTTATCTATTTCAGAAACAGTATTGTATTTATTTTTCGGACCTTGTTTGTAGTATTCCTAGACCGTCTGTGAAGTTGTGATACTAGTCTTGGGTAGTTATTGTATGGATTGGTTTTGGCATTTTTCTTGAATTATTACATTTCAGTCTTCAACTTATTAGATTTCCGTTGTTTATCAATTGTTGGTTATTAATTGTAAAAGGACTAAAATGGAAAAAGGTAAATAATTCAAATGGTTGGCTTGCCTAGCTTTTATTAGTATGGTCTATCACGACTCCCGAGGGTGGGAGATCCGGGTCGTGACAATAAATCTGAACGAAAACACTGTTCAAAATCCGAAAAATATTTCAGCATATTATAATGGAGTTCCAGCATAAGTATATTAGAACTCCAGCATATTATAATGGAGTTCCAGCATAAGTATACTGGAACTCCAGCATAATATACTGGAGTACCAGTATAATATACCGATCCAGTATAATATGCTGGAAGTTCATACATAAGTGCTCCAATCTCTAGTATATTATGCTGGAACTTTCTACGTGTTTGAGTTCCAGCATAATATGCTGGAAGTTCATACACAGATGCACCGATCTCCAGTATATTATGCTGGACCGGTCCCTGTTGTAGCAAAATAGTAGTTATTTTTCAATTACTTTATAAACGCTGGCTATTTTTTAATAAACAGTCCAAAAACTGACTAGCCCGTATTATTTTGACAATATTACTAGGGTTTTAATGCTTTTCTGGTCCCACAATATTTTGGGATGCTTGTACATTCCACTACCAAAGTACTAACTTTTTTTTTTTCTTTCTAATCTTAGTTAAAAGCCAACTTGCTAAAAAAGGCTTAGACTTTCGTCCACTCTATAATAGGTTTCCAATATTATAGAAACAATAAGTACTACAGCTCTCTTCCACTTAATTATAAAAGAATTAATCATTCATTTTTTGTAATACGAAACATGCGAAATATGTTACATAAAATAAATGTGACGAATAATATCATAATGAAATTCAATTAAGCTAATCACCACGCATATTTATAACGTACTACGGCTCTCTTCCACTTAATATTTTTAATCACTCGTTTGTAATATGAAATACAATATATTTCTAACATACTATATATAGGCACCAGCATTCTGTACCGTATAGATGCCCAAAATCCTACTCAATTACTTGCTGTGGAACAACTTAATTACGTACTGAAGTCCTTCTGAGCAAATGCACTTGCTAGTCCTTTAGCAGAGACAACACAACAAAATAAATAGAAAAGAAAGTCATTAGATAGGGTGTAAGGAGTTTCCACTATAATCAGAATATTTATAGGTATATATTCTTCCACACCTTAGTATAGAAGATTAAAAGCAGAGAAATTAAGCCTATACAACAAGTAGTATTTCTTTATTTTTCCAGCTCCTAGTAATTAAGGAACTAAGTTCTTCTTCAGCTAGTAGGGATGGCAATGGGGCGGGGCGGGTGCGAGACGAAAATTTGGCAAAATCCACAAAAATTTCAACCCGCCCCGCCCCACTTAATTTTTTCTTTCTTTTTCCTTTATCATTTCCTATTACTAATACGATATCTTGACTTATGTAATATCATTTTGGTGAATATGTCACTGTAAGAAATAGGATGGATACAGAACTTGTAGTAGGTTTATAGAATAAATTAGAAAAATAGATTTAAAGATTCTTGTAGCTACTACCTAGGAGTTAGCTAACGATTTTGTTCTGGTTTTGTAAGTTTTTTTCCTGGTGATGGTGATGATGAATAAAAAATTTCTTTCACCAAAAAAGACTTGACAATCATGTAACTAAGAAATATTAAGATAAAATTCAAAGTTGTTCCGCATTAAACCCGCAACCCGCCCCACTTTAAAAATTTTAAAATTTGTTTTAACCTGCCCCACCTCGCACCCGCCCCGCACCATTGCCATCCCTATTAGCTAGACCCTCCCATTCAGATGCTTTCCTTGTAGCAGCAGTAAAAATTGCATGGGGCGCCCTACTTGGTCGCCCCCATTTAACCTATACCCATTTTTTTCAAAATTTTTAACGTGTACCCACTTTTTAAATAACTTCAGCCCCCTTTCTCCTCCTCCTTCTCCTCCTTCATTTTCTTCTTCTTCTTCTTTCTGAAGATTAGCAATGTAGTTAATGTTAATGATTGGCTATGTACTTGTTTGTATGGATTACAGTTCCTCTTCTCTTTCTTGACTCTGTCTATGCTTCCTCCTCGCCATGTTGCATATTGCTTTTTTGCTGGTGAAACGAGAAAATAGTTTTCATTGTACCAAATTAAATACTCATATTGTACGTACCTGATTTGATCTTCTCAAGTGCTTCACATAATGCATTTTTGTGTTTAGACTTCAACACACTATAATATTTTTTGTTGTTGTATTAGTGGATTCTTGAAGCTTAGAAACTAAATAATGAGTATACCAAAGTAGCTTTCTGTAGCAAGAAACAAACCCTACAACATGTTGAAGTTAATCCAAGGTTGAGAAGAGCAAGGTTGCAGAGACTAATAAGCCGAAGAGGCCTACAACATGCTGAAGTTAATCAAATATAGAACAAAAACCCCAGTTACAAAACAAAAACTTCACCAGTTACAAAACAAAAACTTTAGCTCTAGAGCTGAAGTTCGTCAGTTACAAACAAAAACTTCAGCTCTAGAGCTGAAGTTCGCCAGTTACAAAACAAAAACACAAAAACAAAAACTTCAGCTCTAGAGCTGAAGTTCGCGAGTTACAAAACAAAAACTTCAGCTCTAGAGCTGACGTTCACCAGTTACAAAACAAAAACTTCAGCTCTAGAGCTGAACTTCAGGCCCGACTACTAGAATGCTGAAGTTTTGCATGACTGCCTTTGCTACTTCAGCCCCGTATGCTGAAGTTATGCGAAAAAGCGGGTATGCTTGCAATTGTTTTTGTAAAGCGGACATAAGTTAAAACGTGACATAAAAAACGGGTATAGATACAAATGTATATAGATGACCTACAAAAAATAGACCAAGAAAACAACATAAATAAGTAATATATAAGAATCGAATTTGCTAGAGAATGAAAAATATGATTAATTATACCTTAGTAGGGATGATGATCTTGTAGCTCTTGGATGCTCCACCACAGCCTTTTGTATATGGATTTGGTGGGCAGGGAATGAAATTCCCCAACATCTTATCAAGACAAAAGAAAATCAGACAGGGCTAGCATTTTTTGCAGTGCATGATATATAAACAATATCCACTTGGTTAAAGTCCAGAATTTTAGACAAGACACTCGTTATTGCTCTCTTTCTGTAACCTTTATCATATGACGCACCGGTTCCTGCACTACTCAGTTTGTTAACAATCACATTGCCCGCATTCTTGGTATTTGTTGCATACTTCAGTGTTGCAGCCCAGAAGTAGTCAATATCTTTTATTTTTTGGCTAGAGCAATAGCCGTAATACCTCCTTTCACGTGTCCACAGTATGTCATCGGAACGACCGTGGATCAGGATATACCAAGCATTTGTTAAGAGCTGCTCCTAACTATTTGGCCGTTATCCACTGTAAGTACATGTAAAATTAAGCATATATATCAATTAGTACAAGAATAGATGAAGATTTTTGAATTCTATGTTAAAAATATACTACTAATAATTTTAAAAAAAAAAACAGAAACTATGCTAATAAGTATTTTTAAGAACATACTGATCACGTTAGTCTCGTGTTGAGGTAGATCACATTTTAGAGTATATCCGGTACTGTTTGCAGGCCAAAGGCCATGCATGGTGAAACTTAACTGAACAGGATTTTTGTAGTTATTCCTCCCACAGAATGTGGGTGCCCATTGTAATACAATCTGCATATTATAATAGGTGGTCGATTGAGAAATTACTTGGGGGGTTTTTTTTTGGGGGGGGGGGGGGGGGGGAAGCAGTGAAACTAAAAAGCACTGCAATGCAAGTTACCAACAAATTATGCAATGCTGTTTTTTTGATGATTAGTACTAGTATATATATTTTTAACATGTATAAAATTCAAAAATCTTCATATATATATACACATATATTCTTGTAGTAATCTTTACATATGCTTATTTTTCAATGTACTTACAGTGGAGAACAGAGAAACAGTTAGGGGCCGCTCTTCACAAATGTTGGTATTGTCTGATTAGCGGATGATATACTGTGGACACATGAATGAAGGCATCATGGTTGTTGCTCTAGCCAAATAATAAACAATTCTGGGCTGCAGTACTGAAGTATGCAACAAACACCAAGATTGCGAGCAATGTGATTGTTAACAAACTGAGTGGTGCAGGAACCGGTGCGTCAAATGATAAAGGTTACAGAAAGGGAGAAATAACGAGTGTCTTGTCTAAAATTCTGGGCTTTAACCAAGTGGATGTTGTTTATGTATCATGCACTGCAAAAAAATGCTAGCCATGTCTGATTTTCTTTTGTCTTGATAAGATGTTGGGAATTTTATTCCCTGCCCACCAAATCCATACACAAAAGGCTGTGGTGGAGCATCCAAGAGCTCCAAGATCATCATTCCTACTAAGGAATAATTAATCATATTTTCCCTTCTCTAGCAAATTCAATTCTTAGATATTACCCCTGGTTGGATCATTAGCCATATATCATGAACAAATTCCGCGTCACCAGTCAAGAGGGCAATGTAGTCATCAAGCAATATCAGATCCACATAAAGTAAATTGTCTGGCCCTTCAATCTCTTCAAACACCTCATTGCTGAAATCAAATGAAAGAATGCTGCAGTTAAAATCTTCCCTTATCAGCCAGTAATAAGCTCCATTCAGATAAGCATTACCATAGGCTTCTAAACAGTCATTATAGTTTTTCCAAAATTTAATTTTAGGTGTAACGATTCTACATGAGTCCGTAGAATAAGAGTAGACAGCTGCATATTCATACTCACTAACGTGGAAATTATAGTAAACCACCTTATAGTCATTAGTCCAGGGATCTAATCCGAGCCCAAATTGAGTGTACTCGACATTGGGTGCAGGGAGGGGTCTTGCTTCCCTGGTCGCAGGATTCCACAACGCCACTGCGGATACAATCAGGATTATATCTATGGATATATTCAGGATTTTCATGTAAAGGGGGTGTCAATGTACAAACACCATCAGCCGAAATCAAAGCGACGGGAGGAGTATCATCGCGTGCAGCATAATCATAAATCGGGTATTGGGAAGGCTTATTCTTGCTACAAATTCAATGTTTTCTAATAAAAGTGCGGCTGTTGATAAGAACATACCAGTTATTGCACACGCATTTGAATCGCAACGACGACTTCAGGGGCAGCCTGAGTAGAATTTCTCCGTCTAAATCTTCAGGGAAAGGCCGACGACCAATTTCGCTGGTGGCCATAGCAGAGGAATACACAACAATGGAGATGGAAAAAGAAAGCACAAAAAGAAGTGATCGGAAAAGGCTAGATCGCCATTAGAGGTTGCTGAAGAAAATAGACAATTAAATCATACTCCCTGTGTTGCAGCACAGTATCGAAGCTATTTCTTCTTGATTCGTTCAAAAAGATATACTCTTTTTAAAATTTGGAAACAATTTAGCTTAAACTTTCAATTCTAACCTTAATGATAAGCTTTTATAACCACATAAATACTCTAGACTTTTTTTGACTTGTTTACGACCACAAGTTTAAAAATTCTTCATTTTTTCTTAAATTCCGTGCTCAATCAAACAAGTTCACATAAATTGAAACGGAGAAAGTACTATATTATAAATAGGAACACTTTAAGTTAAAGTTGAATTACAAAATTACCCATAAAAAACTAAGTAAAGATTGCAACAAAAGAGCCAATATTTAGCAATCAAATCAGGTGAATCAATTTATCCTTTGGTAATCCATTTCACTAATTAATTCTCTTCTTTACTAGAATTAAGCAGATGCACTGTTACTTCGAGAAAAGTTTCGTTTTACTCACTATGTAATTGATTTTTCTTTTTTATCCTTGGGATTAAATGTAATGGTCCCGGAAAGCTATGCAACCTATATTTTAAAAGTAATTCTTGTATCACTTTGGCATAGTTGTGTTCACTTTTTTTTTGTTTTTGATTCTTTTTTTTGTTTGTGTGTTTTTAATTCTTATCTATTATTGTATACGTAATAGACAAATACTGGATTTAGTTTATTGGCTATCTGACGAGTAGTTCATTTTACATTAAGCTTGAATATTTTCCTAAAGAAGAGCATTCTTTATTTACAATTGGTGAGTTCCTAGCTATAGTATTGTGAGAGTTTAAATGCTCGTCGTGGTGATAACTTTTATTTTTGGGCATTTTGGCTATTTTTCCCCGAGTCTCTTTTTGTGTCTTTTTTATTGCTACTGAACTATAAATCATGCCAAGAACATTACTAACATTTGCACGCATAGTCGCCAAATTTCATTTTTATTGCAAAATTTTATTTTGTTTAGGTTTTAGTAACATAAATATTAAATCAGCTAAGATTGGTTAAGTCTGTTATGTGATATATTGGTTTTTGTATTTACAAGATTATTCTATACATGGATTCATGTTTACCTTTTACCCTTATACAATGGTGTCATTATTAAACTTTGTTGCTCCCGATCGAGCTCTAACATGCCATGCTATTTGATTTAAGGATAATAAGTGAAGTACAAGACCAAACAATTATTAGGGATATAGTAGATATGCCCTAGATCCAATCTCATATTTGATAATTTGAATATATTTTTGTGAACGTTATTTGATATAAAAATATATGGCATTCTTTTATCATAGTTATTATTAATTGTTTGATTAATTTGATAAGGACCTTGATTAATTTTGAGATTTGTCATCGTGATAGAGATCATGATAATGAGAGCAAAGTCTCATACAATTTAATCTAAACTTTTTCTTGATCGTAGGATTATTAATTTAGACATTAGCAATCCGGTTAGATCAATATTTATGTGATTGTCTTTATAGGATAAAGATTAGTTGATCTCATTAACTGAATCATATAGATAGATGATGCATATAGAGATATGATCATCGAACCGACTCATGATAATTCCTAATGGTTACCATAAACTGTCAATAGGATATTCTCTTGAAGAATGTGATGTAAGAGTTTCATTTGACCTGAGATCGTCATAGTAATTGACAAGTTATTTGTTGTGCTTTAATACTAGACACATATGGCCCTAGGGCGATAGTTGAAAGGATATTGGGTACGATTGAATACTTGTAGAATTAGTGATTGATCAAGATGGAATCTGTCAACTCTTGGTAATGAATTTAAGCTCCATGTTGTCATAAATTATAAACGACCAAATTAAGACCTTGGACAGGGTAATTGAATGAAAGAAGAAAAGAGTTTCTAAGGTCATTCAATGGTCGATTATATTTGACATGAACACATAGTTGGTCGCCTATTAGGATTTGACAGTTGAACCATATCCTAGGGTGATCCAGAGCTATAAGGACAGAAGGAATTACTACATTATTCTTCTACTGGTTCTTGAGAGTAAATTGTATACTTCATGCTATCCGGTCATTAAGGAGTGTTGCTAGACGCCGCCCTTGATTAGTATATTGATGTGATCAATCTACTACCGGTTTAGTATTGAACCTATGGGGTCGCACACTAACGAGTGTTCTGATCTTTGTTAAATGATTAATTATTTTATTATTTGTTAATTAAATTAAAGAATTTAATTATTAGTTCATATGAAATATTATTATGTTCTTTGCTAGCACAGAAGATATAATTAATATTGTGAATAAATTGAAGTTTTTTATTTAAAATAGAAAATTAAATTATATCTCTTAGTTGAAATATATGTGTGGTATATATAATATAAAATAATATTAATTTATATAAAAGTTATGTATATAATATTAGTTTATCCTCACCAATTTGGAATTGGAGATGAAAGTCCACAAAGGACTATGGCAGGAATGGGATATATATTTCCATTGGAAAACTCCTATATTGTTCAATTTGGAATTAGAATTGTAATACGTGAAAGTCCAATGTTGAATTGGACGAACAGGCGTGAAAGTCCAATTGGACTTAGCATAAAATACCTTTAGTCAAATTGTTTGAACGCATATGGATTGATATTATTTTATTGTGAATAAAATATGTATACATATAAGTTAAATTATTGAGATAGTTCGTAATTTGAATTTGAAATTTTAGTATTAGATATGACGGTAATCTATATTAGGTTATTGGATTCTACTATTATTTTAATTGTTATTAGTTCATGAGATGTTAATTAAAAATAATATTCTGCCATGGATTATTTTTTTGTGATATATGTGATATATAAGATAAACATGTTAGAAGATGTTGAATTTCGTTTTTATGTCACGTTCTTGTTTGTTACATAATTTTGAATTATTTATTACATGTGATGTAATTTAATTTAGGACTAAGCATGTAGACAACTTTAACTAAATTCACATGCTATAAATGATTTGATCTTCATGTTATTAAAAACTATTTTAGTAACAATTCTCTCTTACTAAAATTTGAGTTCTTAAATAATAAAATATAAGATATTTTATTATTGAGCTATCCATCAAAGTAAATAATTTTACTTATTTTTTGTTTAAAAGGAGCGGTCTAACTACCAGGAGACTTATAGTTCGAAAATATGTTAAATTTTTTTATTGCATTAGATGCATGGATTGAAAGAATTATTCAATTTCTTACTAGACGTCTGGACTATCCGGGGAGTATAAAATTTAATAAGTTCTTTGCTATCATGATGGTTGAACTCAACTATGCCAATAGGATCGACCTGACTACCAGGGGACTATTTGACATAGAGCTATTTAAGAAAATTGTATGGGGATACAATTGGTAAGAGTACCTACCTTTAAAATATATGTGAGAAACGACTTGACTTCCAAGGGGCTCATACATATTGTTAAAGGATTCCTTTACTCCACTAACAGAAATAAAGATTTCGCAAACTATAATGAGGGTAAATAGTTTAAAATAATTAGTGGAAATATCATTTAGATGAAAATTCATGTCTTTATGATATATGTAAATATGTTCTTATATTATTACCTTTTTCTATATTTTAGATTTCTCAATATGTTTGTTATATCACTGCGTGAAATACTTGAGACCAACAAGTTGATAGGACCAAACTTTGATGACTGGTATAGAAATTTGAGAATTGTTCGCATGCATAAAAAGATCATTGATGTGATCGATAAGCCTGCAAAGATAATCTCACCAGAGAATGATGTTCAAGGCACCAAGGTTTATCAAAAATACTTGGAAGAATGCCCTACTATTAAACGCATTATCGCTTCTATGAGTTCTGAACTCCAGAGGAAACATCAGAATATGGATCCAACTGTAATCATTAAATATCTTAAGAAGATGGTTGATGCACAGTTGGACATTGAAAACCCTCTAGTTGGACCCCTTGTCAATCATGTGACCGTTCTTACCGAAAAACATGAGAAGTTGGGGTACAAGCTTAGTAAAGAGCTTTCTGAAGATTTGATCTTGCAGTCAGTATATGATGTTGAATGTTTTCACTGTAAGAAGAAAGGACATTAGAAGAGAAACTGCAAGGAGTGTCTTGCAACTCTAAAGGACAAGAAACAAGGTGAGACATTAATGAAAAATATTTTCAAGGTTTCTTTAGCTACTACTAATTCTTCATTGTGGGTATTAGATACTGGCAATGGTTATAACATCTGCAATATATTGCAAGGGTTCAAGATAGGTAGGAAACTAAAGAAAGGAGAAGTTAATCTACAAATTGGAAATGGTGCAAAAGTTGCAACCGTAGCTGTAGGATCAATTTCTTTAATAATGCCTACGGACAAAGTACTTATGTTGGATGACTGTTATTACATTCCTAAATTTGTTTCGAACATAATTTCAGCTTCTATGTTAGACAACTGTCCTTTCGCATTATTATAGGCAATGGTATTTGCTCTATTAATTATGGTGATAAATATGTGAATGGTTATCTCCAACATGATATTTATGTCTTACCTAATGTGAATTCTAATTCGATTATGCATGTTTCAAGTCTTAAGAGGAAAAGAGATGATCATGTAAATCATACATACCTTTGGCATTGTAGGCTTGGTCATATTGGAGAGAAAACAATTAACAAGTTGTACAAGGAAGGGTACCTTGACAAATATGATTTTGAATCATATCCAACTTGTGAATCTTGTCTCAAAGGAAAAATGACCAAATCTCCATTTACTGGAAGTGGAGAAAGAGCTTCTGAATTATTGGGACTAATTCATACAGATGTTTGTGGGCCCATGAAAATTCAAGCTAGAGGTGGATATTCTTACTTCATCACCTTTATTAATGATATGTCAAGATATGGATTTGTGTATCTTATGAAACACAAGTCTGAATCTTTTGAAATATTCAAAAGGTTCTGTAGTGCAGTTGAGAAGCAGACTGGTAAAAGTATCAAAGTACTAAGGTCTTATAGATGTGGAGAATATCTTAGTAAAGATTTTACCATATATCTCAAAGAGAATGGGATTCTCTCACAGTGGACACCTCCAGGAACACCACAACATAATGGTGTGTCTGAAAGGAGAAATCGAACTTTATTAGATATGGTGAGATCTATGATGGGGTTCACTGATCTTTCAATAAATTTATGGGGATATGCTTTGGAAGCAGCAACATACTTACTTAATAAAGTTCTCAGTAAGTCAGTCTCTACAACACCATATAAGATATGGAAAGGATGTAAGCCTAAACTTAAACATATTAAAGTTTGGGGTTGTCCAGCTTATGTTAAGAGACTACAGTCTGATAAACTTGACTCAAGATCTGATAAGTGTAGGTTCATTGGGTATCCCAAGGAAACAATGGGATATTATTTCTATCACCCTTCTGACTATAAAGTGTTTGTGACCAGAGGAGTAACCTTTTTGGAAAGGGAATTTCTTTTAGAAGGAAATTATAATGGAGAAATAGAACTTGATGAAGTTCAAGATACTAATGAATCAACACAAAGTAAAGATCATGAGACCCAAGTTGAATAACCTTTATTGGATGTTTTGAAGGTGCCAAGAAAGTTGTCATCTTCAACGGTTGAAGTTCAAGAACTAAATGAAGTTCAAGAACAGGTTAATGAACCAGTTCCAAACTAAATTGAATAACAACCAAATCTAGCACAAGGCGAACAGGTTGTACAAGTACCTCTTAAAAGGTCTACAGAAGAACGTCATGTACCAACTAGATTAAATTTAATGGTACAAGATGATGTATCAAATGAGGTTGATCATAATGATGATGACCCTAAGACGTATGAAGAGGCTATACAAAGTTCTGATTATGAGAAGTGGCAAAAGGCCATGGAATCTGAAATGGAATCCATGAAGGAAAATAAAGTATGGACTTTAGTTGAACCTTCAAAGGATATAAAACCTATAGGTTATAAATGGATTTTTAAGAAAAAGATTGGAGCAGACGGAAAGGTAGAGACCTACAAAGCCCGTCTTATTGCCAAGGGATATCATCAGAAAGAAGGAGTTGAATACGATGACACGTTCTCTCCCATGGCAATGCTCAAATCTATTCGGATTTTGCTTGCTATAGCAGCATACTATGATTATGAAATATGGAAAATGGATGTGAAAACATCTTTCCTTAATGGTGAGCTAGAAGAGGATGTGTACATGACACAACCTGAAGGTTTCACATCTTCGTCTGATTATAATAAAATTTACAAGCTACAAAGATCCATTTATGGACTAAAGCAAGCTTCTCGAAGTTGGAATATTCTCTTTAACAAGACAATTGAAAGTTTCAATTTTGTTAGATGCAAAAAAGAACCTTGTGTGTACAAAAAGGTTAGTGGGAGCACAATTATATTCTTCATGTTGTATGTTGATGATATATTGCTCATAGGGAATGACATACCGACATCGAAAAGTACCAAGATTTGGCTATCTGAACAGTTCTCGATGAAAGACTTGGGAGGAGCAGCTTATATATTAGGAATAAAGATCGATAGAGATAGATCTAGGAAGTTGCTTGGATTTTTCCAGTCTTAGTACATTGATACCATCTTAAAGAGGTATAATATGGATAATTCCAAAAGAGGCTATCTACCGATAGGCACTGAAAATTCTCTCAGTAGGGAGGAATGTCCTAAAACACTAGAAGAGAGAGAATGCATGAGTAGGATCCCATATGCTAGTGCAGTGGGAGCTATCATGTATATCATGACATGTACACGTCCTCATGTGGCTTATGCACTTGGAGTGACTAGCCGATATCAGGAAAATCCTGGTAAGGAACATTAAAAGGTGGTGAAGACCATTCTTAAGTATTTAAGAAGGACTAAAGACCAATTTCTCATCTATGGAGATTCTGAGTTGAAACTTGAAGGTTATACTGATGCAATTTTCTCTTCAGATAGAGATGATAGCATATCTATTTCTGGTTATGTATTCACTTTAAATGGTGGTGCAATGAGTTGGAAAAGTTTCAAATAAGCTACAGTAGTTGATTCAGTGACTGAAGCAGAATATATAGAAGCTAGAGAAGCTGCTAAGGAAGTTGTATGGATGAAAAAGTTCTTAACTGAACTTGGTGTGGTTCCTCAATAGAAGGTGCGGTTCCACTATTGTGTGACAACACTAGAGCCATTGCTCAAAGAAAAGAACCAAAATCACACCAAAAATCCAAACATGCTCTACCAAGGATCACTTGATAAGAGAAATCATTGGACGTGGTGACGTCTAGATTCAAAAGGTAGATGGAAAAGAAAATGCTCTATACCTATTCACTAAAGCTCTTGGTGCAAAGGAGTTTGACAAGCACAGGTGAAAATTAGGAATGAAGTACAAGAGCGATTGGCTCTAGTGCAAGTGGGAGATTGTTAGGAATATAGTAGATATGCCCTAGATCCAATCTCATATTTGATGATTTGAACATATTTTTGTGAACGTTATTTGATATACAAATATATGACATTCTTTTATCATAGTTATTATTAATTGTTTGATTAATTTGATAAGGTCCTTGATTAAATTTTGAAATTTGTCATCATGATAGAGATCATGATAATGAAAGCAAAGTCTCTTACAATTTAATCTAAATTTGTTCTTGATCGTAGGATTATTAATTTAGACATTAGTAATCGGTCAGATCAATATTTATGTGATTGTCCTTATGGGATAAAGATTACTTGATCTCATTAACTAAATCACATAGATAGATGATGCATATAGAGATATGATCATCGAACTGACTCATTGAATAATTCCTAATGGTTAGAATTACCATAAACTGTTAATAGGATATTCTCTTGAAGAATATGATGTAAGCGTTTCCTTTGACTTGAGATAGTCTGTCATGACCCCAACCCCGGTCATGATGGCGCCCAATACACTGCTAGGCAAGCCCGACCATTCAACAACATTATCCCAAATTCTTATTCAGATTATAGATAAATATCACAGAGAATTTACTAAGTCATTACATTCAAGTGTATAATTAATAATAAAATCTGCGGAAGTTCAATTAAAATACCACACCATAGCCCAATAGAATCCGGTGTCACGAATATGAGCCTCTAATACAGAATATCCACCTATTACAAGTCTGTCTAGGAAACATACGGAATAAAAGATAGAGATAGAGGGGAGAGATCAAGGCTGCGAACGCCATGCAGCTACCTCAATACTCCCGGATACTGCCTGCTCAGCTAAACAATTCCTTACTTAGCCTGTGGTGTACCTGGATCTGCACGCAAGGTGCAGGGAGTAATATGAGTACTCCGACCCAGGGAGTAATAAACATAAATAAAGGTTGAGAATAAGAAATCATGGAAAAATATAAAGTAAACTATAACTAGCAATTTAGAACAACAAATAGTGAAGCAACAAGTCAAACCAAATACTGAGACAGGTATAACCGATAAAAACAAATGCATGAGTGCAACGCAATGCATATAATGGTACACTCTAGTACCCACTGCGGCGTGCAGCCCGAGCCATCCATTTATTTATCGTCGAAGGCGCTCACTGGGGGTGTGCAGACTCCGGAGGGGCTCCTACAGCCCAAGCGCAATATTAAGCCATCTCGTGGCATCAAATCTAGGCTCTCGGCCTCATATCAATCTCAGTATAATCACTTAGGCTCTCGGCCTCAATATCAATGTAATCAACCAGGCTCTCGGCCTCAATATCAATGTAATCAACCAGGCTCTCGGCCTCAATACCAATATAACACTGCTGCGGTGCGCAGCCCGATCCATGCTCAGTCCAGAAATCATCATAAGCCCCTTGGGCATTTGTAAAACAATAGTTCTCAGCCCGAAATATCATTTAGAAATATCATTTAAGTTTTCAAATCTTGGAAAGATGGCTGAGTTTGCAAAACAGTATTTAAAACCATGGACTGAGGTCAAATGATATGCAAAATATGCGAAAGCAGTGATATCAATCCCTGAAGGATTCAAATAATTGGCAAGAAGCCCAAATGTAACATTTAAATCCAAGTAAGGATGATTCTCAATTTAGTTCAAGTAGAAAACACGGTAAAAACATCTCTCGGGACGGACCAAGTCACAATCCCCAACGATGCTCTACCCCACGCCCGTTATCCGGCGTAGTCACCTCAATATAGCATTACGATGTGAAATTCTGGGGTTTCAAACCCTCAGAACATCATTTACATCAATTACTCACCTCAAGACGGTCAAAGTCTAGCTCGCTATGCCCTTGCCTCTCAAATTACCTTCCTCGTGCGACGAATCTGCCCAAAATCACAACGAATATGTCTTATTATGCTAAAGAGACAATACCCAATCGAAAGCAATCGAAAAATATCAAAATTCATGAATTTGACAAAACCCGAGCCCCGGGCCCACGTCTCGAAAAATCAGAAAATTAACATCACCGGATTCCTTGTCTCGCCACGAGTCTATACATACCAAGAACTCCCAAATCCAAGTTCAAACCCATCAAATCCTAATTGTTTGGTTTCAAAATTCAAGCCTTAGTTCTTGATTTGTAGGCTTATATTTCATGAATCTCTAGGTGGAATTCACAATAAAAACGAGTTCTAAGTCCAAGAAACTTACCTCAAGTCGTTCCCCCTTGAATCCCTCTATAATCTCCACCAAGAAGCTTTCAAAATGATCAACCATGGAGGAAAAATACCCAAAATCGCGGATGAAGTGTTTTATAAACTCACTGCCTAGAATTTTTCAGAAGTACTGTTCACGCGTATGGTTACTGTGCACACGCGGTTACTGTTCACGCTGCTAAAAAATACAACAGCAACCAAAGAAATTGCAGCACTTTTCTTTTTACTAAAATGGCTCTAACTCCATCATACGAACTCGGAATTCGATAATTCTTGTTCCTATGAGTCACAAATAATGATACGAACATAGTCCTTCAATCAAAACTCAATTCGGAGCTCGTTTGCTCAGTGCGATATCCATTTCGCTCGTTAAATAATTAACTCATGTTTCGTGTCAAAAACCCAATCACGACTTGATGAAATTAGACCAAACTTTCCAGATCACTCCTATAATTCATTATTTAAATTCTGGAAATCTCGAAATAAAATTTCAATCTCTAGAACTAAAAATGGACCTTTGGATCATTACATGTTTATGCTCAAACGGCAAAAATCTTCCAAAAACTCTTCCAAAACTTATCCGAGCCTCATGGGACCCCGACCAAACATGCCAACATAATTCATAACATTATTCAAACCTCTTCCAATCATCAAAACACCTCAAACAACATCAAATTACCCAAAACTCATCGAATTCAAGCCTAATTTTCTAAAAACTTCCGAAATACACTTTCGATCAAAAACTCGACCAAACCACGTCTGAATGACCTGAAAGCACACATATCCCAAATCACCTAATGAAGCTACAAAAACTCTTGGAATTCCATTCCGACTCTCGGATCAAAATCTCACCTATCAACCGGAATTCGCCAAAATACTAACTTCGCCAATTCAAGCCTAATTCTACACCGGACCTCCAAAATTACTTCTGATCACACTCCTAAGTCACAAATCATCCCCCGAAGCTAACCGAATCATCGAAATTCAAATCCGAGCCCTCTAACACATAAGCCAACGTCCGGTTTACTTTTCCAAAACAAACCTTCCTTAAAGAGACTAAGTGTCTCATTTCCTACTAAAATCAATCCAAATCAACTCGTTCATACCCAACACTGATAATGAAGCATAAAGAAATAGTAAATGGGGAAAACGGGGCGATAACTAACAAGAAGACGGGGCGGGTCGTCACATCCTCCCCAACTTAAACAAACGCTCGTCTTCGAGCGTACCTAGAGTTGTCCTAGAAGCCAGCCAATAGCTGAACGACTTTACCAAGAATATACCCGTGGGTGATCCCACACTACCCTATCTCGCATAGGTCCGATAACACAACATAGCTGAAATTTCACAATCCATCTAGTCTATAAACCATAGAACCACACTGCACCTTCCGAAATCATACACAAGATTAGAACTTCACATCCATACTCAGAAAAAGCCCGAACCAGCTGTAATAACCCATACCTGCAACATCAGGTGCAATTATCTGATATACCACATAACTCAAACACTCGAAACGATAACTTCTATTCATAGTAGCTGCACATAATAATCGAATATCGATAGGAAACCTCTTAACTACTAAAGCCTCATTCCAACACTTTCACATACTGCCAATGATAAAGGAAACACGCAATAAATCATAACCATTTCCTATGTCAACCATTCATGAAGTCATTTCTCTCCTGGTAATTACCATAGCAAATTTTGAACCGAACCTCAATATTTACCCATCACACATACTGAAATCGAATCTGTTCGCATTCATTAATGATTTCAACGATCTCTTCTGACCAAACACACTACTCAGGTGACATGACACATCAATACATGCCTAAGCCACAACTTGCATAATGCGTGCACCAATAAGAAACGGTCCGAACATACTCAATTCATGAAAATGACTCAACTGAGAGAGCTGTACCTCAAACTCACCAGTACTGCCACAACACAAGGCTGAGACCCTGTCTCACATCATAGAAACAGGACACACAAATTTGACCCGCAATGTCATGTTTCCACACAGCTTTGCTGCAACGCGCGTTCCTATCCAAATACTACTCCTCAGGAAACACCTCAAGTCACTATGCTTGAAATCGACAACCATGCTCAATTGATGTCTGGAGCCAAATCAAATCATTACACCCATGGTGAAACAAATAACACACACCACGCAAACCTGATAGAACATAACCGGTACGTTATTCACCGAGCAACACCCAATTACTCATCCCGCTTGACTTCCACTACTACAACTCCTATCGGAGCCAGACGATCCGGTGCCCGGCACCAAATTAATACCGAAATCAACAACCTCGCCCGGCGACATGCCTAGCCATATGAAACTCATCTGAAAAGTCCCCCAACACCGGAACTAAATTAATGATAGCAACCTTGCACTGACATCCATCACGAATGCCCAATTAAGAAAGCAATCCTTCCCAACCATCTGTAGGTCCTTTGAAATATAAACCACTCTGCTAGAACATAATCCAATGCACTTCATCACTCAACACGTGGCATTTTCGGTATTGCCCGTAGCGCAATAGTTCAGAATCACTCAACACTAAGACAACCAGTCTGAATTCCGACATCACATCCAAAATCTAACATACTAGCAAACAAAAATCCACTCGAGCCTCCAAATCCCGATTGCCGCTAAACGGTGTCGAATACACACGATCCACCACCACAACCTAGCCTGTACATGAGAACTCCCAGTCTCCAACTCCATATGGCACACAAATCATCATACCTGATTCCAGTTTCCACCGTGTGAATACATGCACACCTTTGATACGCAATCATTCCACGACAGATACCCAAAATTTCCCTGTGCTACCAAGCAAACCCGAATACCACCAGTGGACCCACCAAGAACATGCCGCAATACTATCGAAATATCATCAGTTTAATCATATTACCTTTTTCTGAGACATATACTCTCATCAAATCACTTCCAATTAGCAATACCATTTTCTTAATCATCTGAAGCTCATTTCTCTAATCACCTAAAGCTCCCCGTACCGCCTAAGAATGTTTTGAATTTCCATTCAGAACTGAATTGTAACCTTACACACGCAAATCTCAACCCTTCACAACATATCGCATATACCATACCATCCTAAGGTAACATGAGGACTTCACCTCCTTTCCGAACCATGAACGTTTACGTACTCAACTAGTCAAGAACTTCCATTGATCCCATCTAGAAGAAAAATCATTACACATCCTATGCTCTGCATGACATACATAGGTCTCGTTCAAATTCTTACAATACCGATACGACAAATGAGATCTGTATAAATTCATAACACCGCCGAATCAACAATTCATTGGGTCTATACTTCTGGCAAGAACTATCACCTTATTATGAACCAAACAATGGTCTTAGCCCCTTAATTTACTTCATATACTCAGATTGCACTGATCTCGAATTCAATGATCTCGTCTCACCCATTACGAACTGTTCAGGCAATAAGCCACCCCAGACATAATCAAAAGCCGCATATGATGCCCTAATATGCCAATAGGCTACCAATTCGAACGCGATACAAAAAAGAAAACGAACTCTGGAAGGAATTACCAATCCCACGCACTAATACAGACTTTCTTTAGAAAACAGGAAGCAAGGCATACAAAATAGCATATAGAAAACTATACTCAACATCACACTGTTGCAAACTTCATACTTGGTTTACATCTTTAATCAATCAAGTGATCACATGCCACACTTATATAATCTTCCCGTGGGACATACTCCCACAACCTACCACAACAATATCTGGAGCGTACATCCAAACCACCAGTCGCACTAACGCTAAAGAGCGATCAAGAATTATTAACCAGGACGCAAAACCCTTTTTACAAAACACCGATCTTAGGTGACGCTGAAGACAATACCAACTTACCGTAAACATCGAAACTTATCTCCTGCTCATCCGAGCTCATGACATCTTGTCAAAAAATTTCCTTCACTCGTGCCATTCTCGGCCCAATTTCCACAACCAGAACTGATTCACCAGCATGCATCAAATCGGAACTAACATAGTACATAACCACACAATCTGCTAACCAATAGCAAGCTCCCCAACTTGGCTCAAAGCCATAGATCATAACATACTATACTCATAACGCATATACTTCATTGTTGCCTCAATAACATAGTGAGATTAAACTCGATCCTTCATAAGCTTATGGAAACACAAATCATTTAGAATTTTTAACTTTTCTGCAAATCTCGCATTCACTCACACAACAGTTAAGCCCACTCTCTAGGCGATCCAATTTAGATTTCAACACATTTTATTCACTTGCAATTGAGGTCTTCTAATGGATAACATAAGGATAACACAACTTTAGAACATCCCGCAGGAGATGACCCACCTGTTTTGCCCCCAACTAACATTTCTGCATACCTTCCACCGCCATAAGCATTACGTAGTCACTTGATCTTCCTGAGTCTGTACTCATACCGCAACATGAAATTTACTTCACTCCCAACTAGGAGACATGAAAAGATTCTTCACACGCCCATAACTCGGGCTATAACTTGAATCACGATGGACTTCAAGCATCTATTAGTTCTTCCATCATTCTGCAGACCCTTCTCGTCGCTTCCAAATCATATGGATACACCTCATAGTACTAACATACTCATCACATAGCCACAGCCGTCATTTCCACTAACGAGGACACTACCGAACATATAAGTTCAAAACACTTGTTTACACAATCAGCACCTCGGCGCTCCAGCCATAGGCAAAGATCCAACCTCAAGTCCTTCAGACTGGCCCACCATAAACACACACAGATTACACCTCACCCCTCGATCGGGGAATCACAAGCCATCGAGGCACATCTGATACTGAGCACCCATGCGCGCATACGAACGCGTGGAGGGAATTTCAAAAGTTTCTTTTCAAGATGAATCCAGGATGCACGATAAGAATTCAAGAATGTGAAGTTTTCCTAAAAGTTCTGCAGTCTCTCGAGGATAAATATAGACGTCTCCGTACCGACCCGCGAGACTGTACTAAACCGGCTCATAACTCGCGAGACCAATTAACCTAGGCTCTGATACCAACTTGTCACGATCCCAACCCCGGTCATGATGGCGCCCAACACACTACTAGGCAAGCCCGACCATTCAACAACATTATCCCAAATTCTTATTCAGATTATAGATAAATATCACATAGAATTTACTAAGTCATTACATTCAAGTGTATAATTAATAATAAAATCTGCGGAAGTTCAATTAAAATACCACACCATAGCCCAATAGAATCCGGTGTCACGAATATGAGCCTCTAATACAGAATATCCACCTATTACAAGTTTATCTAGAAAAATTACGGAATAAAAGATAGAGATAGAGGGGAGATATCAAGGCTGCGAACACCATGCAGCTACCTCAATACTCCCGGATACTGCCTGCTCAGCTAAACAATACCTCACTTAGCCTGTGGTGTACCTGGATCTGCACGCAAGGTGCAGGGAGTAATGTGAGTACTCCGACCCAGTGAGTAATAAACATAAATAAAGGCTGAGAATAAGAAATCATGGAAAAATACAAAGTAAACTATAACTGGCAGTTTAGAACAACAAATAGTGAAGCAACAAGTCAATTAAATCTGAGTACTAAATACTGAGACAGGTATAACCGATAAAACAAATGCATGAGTGCAATGCAATGCATATGATGGTACACTCTAGAACCCACTGCGGCGTGCAGCCCGAGCCATCCATTTATTTATCGTTGACGGCGCTCATTGGGGGTGTGTGCAGACTCCGGAGGGGCTCCTACAGCCCAAGTGCAATATCAAGCCATCTCATGGCATCAAATCTATGCCCTCGGCCTCATATCAATCTCAGTATAATTACCCAGGCTCTCGGCCTCAATATCAATGTAATCAACCAGGCTCTCGGCCTCAATATCAATATAACACTGTTGCGGCGCGCAACCCGATCCATGCTCAGTCCAGAAATCATCATAAGCCCCTTGGGCATTTGTAAAACAGTAGTTCTCAGCCCGAAATATCATTTAGAAATATCATTTAAGTTTTCAAATCTTAGAAAGATGGCTGAGTTTGCAAAACAGTATTTAAAACCTTGGACTGAGGTCAAATGATATGCAAAATATGCGAAAGCAGTGATATCAATCCCTGAAGGATTCAAATAATTGGCAAGAAGCCCAAATGTATCATTTAAATCCAAGTAAGGATGATTCTCAATTTAGTTCAAGTAGAAAACACGGTAAAAACATCTCTCGGGACGGACCAAGTCACAATTCCCAACGGTGCTCTACCCCACGCCCGTTATCCGGCGTACAAGTCACCTCAATATAGCGTTACGATGTGAAATTCTGAGGTTTCAAACCCTTAGGACATTATTTAGATCAATTACTCACCTCAAGACGGTCAAAGTCTAGCTCGCTATGCCCTTGCCTCTCAAATTACCCTCCTCGTGCGACGAATCTGCCCAAAATCATAACGAATATGTCGCATTATGCTAAAGAGACAATACCCAATCGAAAGCAATCGAAAAATATCAAAATTCACGAATTTGACAAAACCCGAACCCCGGGTCCACGTCTAAAAAAATCAGAAAATTAACATCACCGGATTCCTTGTCTCGCTACGAGTCTATACATACCAAGAACTCTCAAATCCGAGTTCAAATGACCCATCAAATCCTAATTGTTTGGTTTCAAAATTCAAGCCCTAGTTCTTGATTTGTAGGCTTATATTTCATGAATCTCTAGGTGGAATTCACAATAAAAACGAGTTCTAAGTCCAAGAAACTTACCTCAAGTCGTTCCCCCTTGAATCCCTCTATAATCTCCACCAAGAAGCTTTCAAAATGATCAACCATGGAGGAAAAATACCCAAAATCGCGGATGAAGTGTTTTATAAACTCACTGCCTAGAATTTTTCAGAAGTACTGTTCACGCGTATGGTTACTGTGCACACGCGGTTACTGTTCACGCTGCTAAAAAATACAACAGCAACCAAAGAAATTGCAGCACTTTTCTTTTTACTAAAATGGCTCTAACTCCATCATACGAACTCGGAATTCGATGATTCTTGTTCCTATGAGTCACAAATAATGATAAGAACATAGTCCCTCAATTCGGAGCTCGTTTGCTCAGTGCAATATCTATTTCGCTCATTAAACAATTAACTCATGTTTCGTGTCAAAAACTCAATCGCGACTTGATGAAATTAGACCAAACTTTCCAGATCACTCCTATAATTCATTATTTAAATTTTGGAAATCTCGAAATAAAATTTCGATCTCTAGAACTAAAAATGGACCTTTGGATCATTACATGTTTATGCTCAAACGACAAAAATCTTCCAAAAACTCTTCCAAAACTTATCCGAGCCTCATGGGACCCCGACCAAACATGCCAATATAATTCATAACATTATTCAAACCTCTTCCAATCATCAAAATACCTCAAACAATATCAAATTATCCAAAACTCATCGAATTCAAGCCTAATTTTCTAAAAACTTCTGAAATACACTTTCGATCAAAAACCTGACCAAACCACGTCCGAATGACCTGAAATTTTGCATACATATCCCAAATCACCTAACGAAGCTACAGAAACTCTCGAGATTCCATTCCAACTCTCGGATCAAAATCTCACCTATCAACCGGAATTCGCCAAAATACTAACTTCGCCAATTCAAGCCTAATTCTACACCGGACCTCCAAAATTACTTTCGATCACACTCCTAAGTCATAAATCATCCCCCGAAGCTAACCGAATCATCGAGATTCAAATCCGAGCCCTCTAACACATAAGTCAACGTCCAGTTTACTTTTCCAAAACAAACTTTCCTTAAAGAGACTAAGCGTCTCATTTCCTACTAAAACCAATCCAAATCAACTCGTTCACACCCAACACTGATAATGAAGCATAAAGAAATAGGAAATGTGAAAAACGGGGCGGTAACTCACGAGACGATGGGGCGGGTCGTCACATAGTCATAGTAATTGACAAGTTATTTGTTGTGCTTTAATACTAGACACCTATGGCCCTAGGGCGATAGTTGAGTTGAAAGGATATTAGGTACGATTGAATACTTGTAGAATTAGTAATTGATCAAGATGGAATCTGTCAACTCTTGGTAATGAGTTTAAGCTCCATGTTCTCATAAATTATAAACGACCAAATTAAGACCTTGGTCTGGGCAATTGAACGAAAGAAGAAAAGAGTTTCTTAGGTCATTCAATGGTCGATTATATTTGACATGAACACATAGTTGGTCGCCTATTAGGATTTGACAGTTGAACCATATCCTAGGGTGATCCAGAGTTATAAGGACAGAAGGAATTACTACATTATTCTTCTACGGGTTGTTGAGAGTAAATTGTGTACTTCATGCTATCCGGTCATTAAGGAGTGTTGCTAGACGCAGCCCTTGATTAGTATATTGATGTGGTCAATCTACTACCGATTTAGTATTGAACCTATGGGGTCGCACACTAACGAGTGTTCTGATCTTTGCTAAAGGATTAATTACTTTATTATTGGTTAACTAAATTAAAGAATTTAATTAGTCAAATAATTTAGTTATTAGTTCATATGAAATATTATTATGTTCTTTGCTACCACAGAGGATATAATTAATATTGTGAACAAATTGAAGTTTTCTATTTAGAATAAAAAATTAAATTATATCTCTTGGTTGAAATATATAAATGTGATATATATAATATGAAATAATTTTAATTTATATAATAGTTATGTATATAATATTTGTTTATCCTCACCAATTTGGAATTGGAGATGAAAGTCCACAAAGGACTGTGGCATGCACGTGATTCCCGTTAGGAATGAGATATATATTTCCATTGGAAAACTCCTATATTATTCAATTTGGAATTAGAATTGTAATACGTGAAAGTCCAATGTTGAATTGGACGAACATGCGTGAAAGTCCAATTGGACTTTAGCATAAAATACCTTCAGTCACGTTACCTTTGAACGTGATTCGATTTCTTTAGTAAAGTTTATTTTTGAATTAAATTTTTACTCTAAGTAAATTATTACCTCATCCAAATAGGAAAACGGTTTATAGGTGATGATATATAAAGGATGATGGAAGAAAATTTGTTAATTAATTCTTGAGAAGAAAACACTTTGTGAAAGTGAGAGAACAACACAAGCCAAGAGAGAAAATACAATTACACGAAAAGTGTTTCTTGTTCTTCTAATATTGAGTTGAGATTTTTTAGAAAAATTTCAACACAATATTCTGTTCAATTTTGTTCGCGGGTTTCATTGATCAAAGAGTTGATAGCAAAGATCGGTCTCGGTGTGGATACGCATAGAGTCTTCGCACTATCGAAGAAATTTTGAAACGAGACTCTCTTCACCAGGTACATCTCAGATCAGTTCTTTGGCATGTAAATAAATTTTAAACACGAAAAAATCTGCCTAGGATTGTTATTGTCTTCCGCTGCGTGTTACAAACACCTATACGCAATCCATCAACAATTCCACTATTGGGTTGTATGTTCCGCAACAAATTTTCTCACACCGATAATTATATAATCATTGTATTTTCATGATGGATATCACCGCCGACAATAAGATGTTCATCATAACAAGCAATTGAAATGTTATAATAGAACATACTCCAAGAATAACATTTATAAAAAATTTGGTTATGCTATATCATATTACATATTTGTATCTCATAACATTAACTTATAAGAAAATATATCTAAATATCCAATTATTTTAAGTTCAACACTATATTGCGTATGCAATTCATCACTTTTAGCTAGTACTTTTTCGCTTTATTTTAGCCCCTTTAAAAAATTTGTGACAAGAGATAGAGATGCACATGTCCACAAACTAGTAGAAGTAGAAAAAAGAAAAGGAGAGAATGATCAGCTTGACGAGTCAAATTGGTTACACATCGCTTTCAAGGATCACAGATTTGCCCTTTGGTACTTTTATATCTCTGTATAACAATATCTTATTTAACAACACTTTACTGTAAAAAGTTAAGTGTTTTCAGAACCAAATTTCATATTCTATTACAATATATATTTTTTATAGCAGCAATTCGTTATAACATTAAAAAATATCGGGAACAAATAAGACTATTATAGATAGGTTTAACTGTACTCCATAATGGAACAATAAACGTAACTAACCAAACTAGTGTTACTATACAAATTTATACTTTCATCTCATGGTACTTTTTATTAAAAATATATTTTAAAATATTAATCAAAATTTTCGTCACTTAAATTTTAAGAAGCGCAAAGTGTCACAAACACATAATTGTAACGATCCGACTGGTCGTTTTGAGTAATTGGGTCTATATCGGTAGTTTGAGATCACGAGTAGCTTCATACCGTGTATTATGACTTGCGTACAGCATCGGTTCGGATTTTTGAGAAGATCGAAAAGGATTTTTAGAAGTGACTCTCATTTGAGAAGCTCGAAATTGAAAGAATTGACCAAGGTTTGACTTTTGAGTACTTGACCTTGGATTGGAGTTTCGATGGTTGCGATAGGCTCGGGTGGTAATCTTGTACTTAGGCGAGTGTCCGGATTTGAATTTGGAGGCCCGTGTGGTAATTTGAAGCATTTTGATGAAAATTGGGAAGTTGAAGTTTTGGAAGGTTGAGAGGTTGGACCAAGAGTTGACTTTGGTGATATCGGGGTCGGAATGAGATTCTGAGAGTTGGAATAGCTCCGTTATATCATTTGGGACTTGTCTGCAAAATTTGGCATCATTTTGAGTTGATTTAATATGGTTCGGACGCTTGGTTGCAACTCTAGAAGTTCATGATGATGTTCAAGTGTTTTGGACATCCGATTCGTGGTTCTAGATATTATTTTTGTGTTCCAATCGCGCGAGCGAATTCGTGTTATGTTTTCAGACCTGCATGGATCTTTAGCATGGAGCCCCAAGGGACGTGTTTCGAAGTGTTGGAAGAAGGTTCAGCTGTGATGGTGTCTCTGTTCTTGCATTTACGAGGATTTCATCGCATTTGCGATGACTTTATTTGCAAGATCATTCTCGCATTTGCAACGATGGGCTGGGGTAGGGTAGTTCGCATTTACGGACCACTTCATCGCATTTGCGATTAGGCAGCTCCGCATTTGCGACACAATCAGTCGCTTTTGCGAAAACACTGAGCTCGCACTTGCGAGTCCTATGTACCATTTGAGACTTTGATAGATCTGGCCAGCCTTCGCATTTGCGATACTTCTGTCGCATTTTCAAGCATCGCATTTGCGATCCTGATGTCGTAAATGCGACATTTGAGGCTGGTATTAAGACTCGCATTTCGGGACTTAGCTTCATTTTATCATATTTTGAACCCTAGGTCCGAGAGTGGGCGATTTTGAGAGAGGAGTTTCATATCAAATCATTGGGTAAGTGCCTCTAATCAATTTTCAATTATATTTTGTGATTATGTCTTAGATTTAATATCAAATTCATGAGAATCTAAAGGAAAATTTGGGGAAATTATAAAATCTTTCCAAAATGTAAAATGATGATTTGAAGGGCAAATTAGTATCGAAACTTGATAATTTTTATATGATTGAACTCATATCGGAATGGTATTCGGGTTTTGTAAATGTTATCGGGTTCCGAGGTGAGGGCCTAGGGAGTTGACTTTTGTTGACTTTTGCAAATTTTATAAGAATCATAGCTTTGTTAATTGAAATTATTTTCTCTTGCATTGTTTGATGTATTCAAGTCGTCTTTGGCTAGACTGAGCCGAGCAATGGCGAATTGGTAAAGGAAAATCTAAATTGAGTATTGAGTTGGCCGAATTGAGGTAAGTGTCTTGTCTAACTTTGTATGAGGGAAATCACCCCTTAGGAATTGAATCGATTGTGCTATCTTGTTAATGTGGAAGCCGTGTACGCAAGGTGACGAGTGGGTACACGATTTATATGTGGTATTGACCGATTTAGATTGTTTAGTCTCTTCCCATGCCTTTGATTAAATTGTCATAACATGTGGTGTCTCGTTGTTAAGCTACTCTACATGCTCTATATGGTGTTAATAGCATTTATTTACCTCTTACTCATTATTTGGCCTTTATATGCCTTGGTTGAAGTCATTGCCTTCCTTATTGTCTTGTTACCTCTTAATTGTTGAGTTCATCTATGACTCTATGCATATCTACTACGCGTCCAAATTGTTGTGATTGTCTGCTTAGTTATCACGTGCCTTACATGTCTTGTCATTTTTGTACAGGTTGTTGTGTTCCTTGATTTTTACGTGGTTTTTTTGTTGTTGTGTACTTGTACCCTTGGTTGTAGAAATTCCTATAAATTGAATTATTGAATTGTTGTTGTTGATTTAAATTATCGTACGGAGGATCGGGTTGCACGCCGCAACAGGTGAAATAAGGGAGGTGGTGAAATTAGGGAGGATATTTATATTGTGATATTGTGATTGTACGGTGGGATCCGGTTACACGCCGCAACAGGTGAAATAAGGGTGGATTATTATGGCAAAATAAAGGTGAATTATGATATTGATATTATATGGTGGGATCGGGTTGCGCGCCGCAACATATTATGTTTATTGTTATGATATTGATGTTGTACAGTGAGATCGGGTTGCATGCTGCAACATGTGAAATAAGAGTGAATTGATATGGCGGAATAAGGGTGAATTATAATATTGATATTATATGGTGGGATTGGGTTGCATGTCGCAACATATTTGTGTATTTGTATTCCCTGTTTTATTGTATTGGCTTCAGTTCCTTCGTACGAGATTCTAAGAATTTGTATTTTCCGGTTTTCACTGTCTTCTGAGAATTTAGTTATTATCATTGACATTACTGCCTTGCCGTCTCCTGAGCTCTTTTCTTAGTACTATTATCCTGGTAACTTGATTTTCAAGGTGAATTTACTATGTTGAGTCATTACCTCCCGCACAACTACTGAGTTGTTAGTAATATAGTTATTTAAAATAAATGAATTTATATTATGCTACCTTGTGTGACTTTTAAGTTAGAACTCGTTGTATATTTCAGTATTACTAATTCTAATAATTGTTATATTTTATTTCACTTGATTTCTCAACTTAATCTCCTTAACCTAATTGAGGTTTGTATTTTACTTAAAAAAGAATTGTTGTTAGGCTTTAATTTAATAAATTTTATATTAACTGCAATAGCTCATTCCATGTTGTATTTTTATTTGAATATATTATTTTTTTTCTTCACTCAAATGATTTCTAAAATAAATTCATCTTTCTCGCTGATTTCCTATTTGATCTAGAAACTGTAAATTACTTTATGATATATAAATAGAATTTTTTGAACATCTTAATAACCATTTGACACGAATATTACGTACCTAGTAGCATGTAGATTCTTGTCGTATAAAGTGAGATTGAAAGATGTGGGCACAAGGTGCCAAGTGTGTTTGTGATTTATGGTATGAGATTGTCGAGAATTGGGATTATTGGAATCATGTATTAGAAACGATTTGATTTGTTAAGCTGACATCGTTTTCCCTACTTGAGCACTTTTATACTTATCTGTATCCTAATCGTGTTGTTGTTTAATTACTTGGCTATTTCTTGTTGTCATTCGTGTTCTCCTTGTCGCTACTATTGTTTGTAATCCGATTTCTTTCTGCTATTGGTATTGCTTTGATATTCCTTCCTTGTTAGATTTATGTTATATCCTGCACAAATTTATATGTTCGGTAGGTGTCTTGACTTGGCCTCGTCACTACTCTACCGAGGTTAGGCTTGATACTTATTGGGTACCACCATGGTGTACTCATACTACACTTCTGCACATCTTTTTGTGCAGAACCAGGTACTTCAGATCGAGTGGGTTTTGAGACGTATGCTTGGTGAGGCTGGAGACTTCAAGGTACATCTGTTGGGCGTTCGGAGGGTCTGAAGTCACCTTCTACTGCATTTATTTCCATTATTTCCTTTTTTTTCAGAACAGTGATATGTTTATTAGGTATAACTACTCGTAGAAGGGCTTATGACTTGTACTACCGGTTTTGGGATTGTAAATTGTATAGAGATTTTTATTTCAAAATTGTTCGGTGTTAATATATATTGTCGTTATTTCTGTTAATGTTAGGCTTACCTAATTTTAAAGACTACGTGTCATTACGACTCCTTCGGATAAATTTTGGATCGTGACCATAATTGAGGATTAGAGTAGATTAATATATATAAACATATATATGTACAATAAATGGGTCCAAGAATTAATATTGTATACTCACAAATACACCCCCCCCCCCCCCACACACACACAAAAAAAATATATAAATATATTCTTTCTCACACGCAAACATATACATTGTTTATATTTGTCCCCTTAGTATAATTAACGGAGATTTTATTATTGTAAGGGAAGGGAGTGTGGGTCCTATCAATTTGTCCTTTGCTCAATCCTCACCAAGAAACCACCCTTCATCCTAGTAGTAAGGTAAGCTATCAACACTGGCTCCTCTTCACCTTTTTCCACCACCGGAACCACCCTAAACCGCCGTAGAACTCCGGCAACCACCTTCTTCATCTGCAAGAATGCCATTTCCTTCCCTAAACAAACCCTAGGTCCAGCTTGAAACACAGGATACACGAACGGATCCTTAGGAACAAACCTCCAGTTTCCAGTCCTGACATCCTTTTCCAGCCACCTTTCTGGTCTAAAAGTCTGCCAGTCCTTCCCCCATATAGCCTCCGCTCTCCCCATTGCGTACGGATGATAACTTATTCTTGTTCCTCTCTTCACGAACGTTCCATCTGGCAAAATATCATCTTGCATGGCTTCTTTAGTATCCACAGGGACAGGTGGGAAAAATCTCATACTCTCACATAGTGATGCATGAGTATATGGCATGTCCTTCACTTCATCGTACTTCGAAGGTTCATTACTACTCTTAGCGATTTCCTCCAAGATTTCTTTTTCGACATTAGGATTCTTGAAAATCAACCAGAAAAACCATGTTAGTGCAGCAGAAGTTGTGTCCCTTCCAGCCAAGATAAAGCTTATCACAATATCTATAATGAACTCTTCATCTTGATATTGCTCTGAGCTTATTAAGAATCTTGAAAGAAGATCATCACCACTAGAATTAGTCAAAAGTGATTTCTTCTCCTTCTTTTCCTTGATTATTTCCTTAGCCATTTCGCGAATTTGTGTTGCGCAAAACTTCAATTTCTTCTCCGATCCAACGTTGAGGATTCTCTTGAGCTTCCATATAAACGGAGCAAAAGAATTGAATCTCTCACTACTAATTCGAACAACTTCTTCAAAAGCATTCGCAAATTTTGCCTCAGGAAAAGATGGTAATAAATATGCAGGATCATAACCATAAGCAACCATGCAAATGTTATCAAAAGCAAACCTTTGAAGCAAATCTTGCATGTCAAGAACACACTTTTTAGAAGCCGCAGCCATAGTCAGAATAGGAATAAGACGATCACATAGTTCAACATTTACTACCTTTTC
Source organism: Nicotiana sylvestris (assembly GCF_000393655.2). Classification (NCBI taxonomy): domain Eukaryota; kingdom Viridiplantae; phylum Streptophyta; class Magnoliopsida; order Solanales; family Solanaceae; genus Nicotiana; species Nicotiana sylvestris. The sequence continues at coordinate 149,924,066 of NC_091067.1, forward strand.
AACAAATTTACGCAAAGATTTCGAGTTAAACTCATGGCTAGCAAGTTTTCTTTGGTATTTCCAAATTTCACCATCAGCATTAAAAATCCCATTACCTAAAAGATCCTTAAGAGTTTCTTTACCAAGATACCCTTTTTGATAATTATGGAAATGGTTTTTGAGAATGTGTTGAACATTTGAGGAATTTCCTGTGAATATATGACGATGGCCAAAAGGTCGACGGAGGGTAAAAGTAAGAGTTGGTGTACGTAAAACAATATCAGATGTCCATTGAATCCGACGATTTTTGTTGGATTTAATTGAGAAATAAGAGCCAATAATAGGATATGATCTTGGGATTTTGGTGGACTTGGATAGGAAAAAAAGATTGGTTAAAATATTGGTTCTAAAATTGATGAAGAACAAGAAGAATACTAAGGGGAGGAAGTAAAAATAAATCTGTGAAAATATTGGACGAAGATCAAAGTTGAAGAACATTTTCTTCTCTTTTTTTTAACTTTCTCAATACAATTGGTTAAAGAAAGCAAGCTTGAGAAGACAAGAAGTAGAGGTTCCAATCGTTTGTTTATATAATGTTTGTATATACAACTTTTTTAGAAGACTAGAGAATTTTGCACTAGATATTCCCCACGTTTATTTTTCTAAAATGAGTAGTAGCTCAGCAGAATGCATGTCGACTGTCGACTTCACTTATAGCACGTACTTGGGAATTACATATTAGGGTTGGATTTAATAAATGCGTTCTAGATTTTATGAATTCAAAACATCAAATATGAGCAAAATTACTGGGTTCGGCCGAATCCATACGGCGGCTTGTGCCTCCGTCCTTGCTGACAGTATATGTAATTGATGCAATTTAACTTGTTATAATAAACTGTTTTCTATTTTTGTTTTTTCAATAATAAATTTCACATATTATGAATAGTTGTCTCTAGTGATTCTTTAGATGATTTAATAGTGTAAAACTCTTTTATATTATAATGTATAAAAGTTAAACCTATTAAAAATTGCATTTTGTATTTGAAGGGGATTGGGCCCTATTTGATTTAGTTGAATAAAGATAGTTGATGTATTTGATAAAAGAATATCAATTTTTATATTTGTTAGAATATTTGTAATTCCCTTATATATAAAATATGAATTTGAGAGTATTTTTACGTGAAAAAGATTGAATGAAGGAAATGAATATGTAGAAGGAGTCAAGCATCATGTTTTAAGAAATAAGGTATTTTGGGGATTACAAAACATTACTAAGGGTACAATAGTAAAAGATTTGATAAAACCAAAAGATTTGGATGCATTGTGACGACACAATGGCAAGAATCATTCACTATAAAACAAACAAACTACCTAACATTTTTTCAAATTCAGTGTGAAATATCTAGAACCAATGAAAGGTACGTAATTTGTCCTTCATTAGGTGGGCTTGCAAAAGTCAAATGCGTGTGACGTAGGACGAGGAGCGTCCAAAACCTCTTAAGAAGGACAAAAAATAATTAATATAGCTTCTCTTCTACTCCCTCCGTTCTCATTTAATTTAGAGGATAAAGTTTTGCATAATCCTTAAGGACAAATTAACTAGGAATATAATTTGACTAGTTCTTTAATTGTTATGTATTTGCGTGCCTCTTAATTATAGAACAATTAATGTTAAATGCAAAATTGAAGAAATAGTTAATTTTCACTTAATGTTTAAAATTGGCAAATATTTAAAAATGATTATTTTTTTAATATACATGACAGCTAAATATCACAATTCACAACTAAATGGGAATAGAGGCCGTATCTTCAACAGAGAACGTGGACAATTAAGCTTCTGTATTGGGATGTTTTATCACGTGGAGAATGTTGTCAATTAAGCTTCTACTTTATCACTTTTCGCTTTGCCATTGACAGCTCTAAGTCATTGCGGCCATCAAAATACGGCCATCAAATGCCGATGTACAAGCAGCGCCACATTTATCTAAATTTATAATTTTCTACGCACGACATAAATTTGTACGTAAAAGTTCATTAAAATTAGAATAAATAGTAAGTCTAAATTCATAAGCTTAAAAATATAATATATTGAATGTTAAGAGTCTTAAAGGTTGAACCTATACAATAAATCTTAGATCCGCTTCTGTTTGAAGATTGGAGTCTTGGAGCAACGGTAAAGTTGTCTCCGTATGACAAGGTTACGGATTCAAGCCGTGGAATCAGCCGTTGATACAAGCATCAGTGTAGGCTGCAAACAGCATACCTCTTGGGGTACAACCCTTTCTCGAACCCTACATAAATACGGGATGCTTTATGCACCGGATTGCCCTTTTTATCTGCCTCTGTTTGTCAACTTTGTTGGCATTTGCACATTGTGTGCTCTTTTTTTTTTGTCAGAAAGATAACATATAGGAGTATTACTAGTGAATACGTACAGAGAGTCGGGGCCTAACTGGCTTCCTATTACAAGCCGTAGTGCTAGATTCAAGCCATAAGCTACTACTACTATTTAAAGTTGTCATGGTCATCCTATTGGAATTATCATCATGACAACTAATTACATCATAGGATAGTTGAGCCATGTTGCCACTATCATTATGCCAAGAATTTTGCTGGCCTGATCGACTCTAATCCATACAGGCCTTGTCTCTTTCAAAAACTGGTGCAATAAAAATGGGAACAGCTTCAAACACTCTTGGCAACCATGCATCTCCAAAATTGTGGCCTACTTTAGCTAGTTGGTTTGCTACCATATTTTGCTCTCTGCACGCATGTTTAACTGCTGGGTTACCTAGTAGGCCCATATAGTACCTGCAATCAGCAATTAAGTTAGAGAGGGCAAAATTTTCAGTATGAAGCAGTAATATAATATCTTTTACATCCACCTCCACCTCAAGAGGTGTGATATTTCTTTCATATGCATATCTCAAACCCTGCATCAAAGCATAAAGTTCTGAAAAAATGGCAGATTTACATGGAGCAGCTCCTGCAAAGCCCAAAATTCATTCAGCTTTAGAATTCCTAATGACTCCTACTATACCTGCCTTAGTAGGTGAGTAAGCCCCATCTGTATTAAGTTTGTAGAAATGTGCATTAGGAGGATCCCCTGATGTCCTTGTGCAGTTTGGTTGTGTGAGATTATTATGTTCGATCTTCCCTGATAGAAATACCGTTCGAGTTTAAATTCATTGCAATAATAATATAATTACTTTTTATATCATTATGTTACGTTGAGTTAACTTTTAATTAACGTTTTATAATAAATTTAATGTGATAATATGAAAAAAGATGGATAACAGCCTACTATATCTAGTATTACTTATCCTTTGGTTTAAGTAAATATATATGCATAAAAAGAATCTTTGCTGTGACAACGTTAGCATGATACGGACATGATATTGAGACAAAACAAAATTACACGCCTGTAAGTCATATACATGCTAAGACTTTAGTGTGCCCTTCTCGTTTATTGTTTGGGTAACTATTTTATGCATAATTATTGTATGTCTTAACAGTAGCAAAATTAAGGGTCTCTAACTGTATTCAAAATTTGATATATTTATAAAAATTAATATTTAATTTATATATACGATATTACCCCTTAAAGGTAATCAAGCAATTATTTTTGACGGACGATAACTCTGCATATGTGTATACTAACATTGAAGTCACATCTGATTTATGTAATATAATTTTTAGGCGAAAGATGTTATTCTTTCACGAAGTGTATCTCGGCCTCTGTGTATATTCATAACATTGGAATCGCTTATGGTCCATTCGTTTTGTCCTAATATTACAAGGACTTGGTGCTTTTCTGATCCAGCAATATTTTGGGATGCTTGTACATTCCATTACCACGTACTTAAATATTTACTTCTTTTTTTTCCAGTCTTAGTTAAAAGCCAACTTGCTAATAAAGGTTTAGACTTTCGTCCACACTATAATAGGTTTCTTGTTATGATAAATATCACATTATGGTAGATGTCTACTCTTCTTCCATGATTTTCATCTCAAATACTTAATGACATATTAAATGACATATTTTGTATGTTCAATGCTATATTCCATGACATATTTTCTTCACTTTTTATGCCTATATAAAGGCCTTATAATATATAGGAAAATACACACAATTGAAGAAGAAAATCTCTTTCCTTTTCTCTATCTTTACTTTTGTTCATGTTTTACTAAATTGCTTTTATTTCTTGTTCATGTTTTACTAAATTGCTTTTATTTTATAACACGTTATCAGCACGAAATCTCTAACCTCAAGGTTGAACTCCACTTCTTACGAGGTATATCTCTATGATTTACTGTCAAAATTATCAAGCCTAATAATTCTTTAGTTTTTTTTCCAGATATACATATGAGTATATTCCGCCAAATGAATACTGGTTCATTTATTTATTTATTTTTCTTGTGATGTTTTATCATAATATAAACTTGAACATCATTTTTTTTATTCATGAATATAGTACTGACAAAGATCGATGAACAAAAGTGTAAATCTTTTGAAAAATAGAAATAATCCTTCTAACACAATGGAAAACAGAAATAATCATGAATCTCATGACGTTATAGTAAATATTCCTAGTAAGAATCTCATAGTTAAGAGGAGCTAATAAAATTTCATTATCCAGTACATTGGGAACAATAGACGTATAGACGAATATATCATTATCATTCATTTTGGATTGGTATTTTTCACCTAAATATCATACAGAATCAGAAGAGTTTAGTGTAATCGTTTCTTTACGCTATTATCCTAATAATTTCTAATTATTTATCTTCTTTGATAGTCATCACCATATCGAACTTGTTAAAGCTTGAGTTTGTGGCACTTGATATTTCTGGAAAGAACTATCTATCATGGGTTCTCGATGCTGAGATTCACTTAGCTGCTAAAGGCCTTGGTAACACCATTACTCATGGTAATGAGGCATCAAGCCAGGACAAAGTGAAGGCCATGATTTTCCTTCATCATCATTTGGATGAAGGTTTGAAGGTTGAATATTTAACAGTGAAAGATCCACTTGAATAGTGGACTGGCCTGAAGGAAAGGTATGATTACCTTAATGCTACGGTATTGCCAAAGGCTCGATATGAGTGGATGCACTTACGGTTGCAAGATTTTAAGACCGTAAGTGAGTATAACTCTGTTGTATTTCGAATAACTTCCCAATTGAAATTATGTAGGGAAGTTATGAATGATGAGGATTTACTAGAAAAGACTCTTACGCTTTTCATGCCTCAAATATGGTATTACAACAGCAATAACGTGAAAGGGGTTTTAAAAAGTATTCTGAATTGATCTTATGCCTTCTGGTGGCTGAGCAACATAATACCCTTTTGCTGAAAAATCATGAAACCCGTCCCACAGGGTCAGCTCCGCTTCCTGAAGAGAATATGATAGCTAGACGTGATAAGTCTGGAAAAAGACAGAATAATAATCATGGCCATATGAATGTACGTGGGCATGACAATGGTAAGAGACGATATAATAGTCGTCATCGTGGTGGTCATGGCAAACGAGAAAATAATATGAGTTCTCAAAACAATCCTTCACGAGGCAAAAGCGGTAACTGCCACCGCTGTGGCATGAAAGGTCATTGGAAAATTGAATGTCGTGCACCTGAGCATTTTTTCAGGCTTTATCAAAACTCCTTTAAAAGAAAGGCAAATAATGTTGGAGCATCTTCTGTTGATGCTCCAGTGGAGTCACATTTGACCTTTAAAAATGATTTTGAGGCAGGGCCTTCAAACAAAAATGATGACAATGCCGAGGCAAATCTTGCTTTGAATGATGATTATTTTCAAGGCCTCGATGAAATTACTCATTTGGAAGTTGAAGACTTCTTTGGAGATCAAAACTAATGTTTGATCATTTTACTGGGGAATGCAATTATGTTGTTATTTTTATTTTCGGTGTTTTTGTCTCGTTTGAAGTTGTTTTTATTTTCAAGTAGTACTTAAGTTGTCTTATGTTGTCGTTGGTGATGTTAGTTGTTTCCGTATTTCTCATCATGTATCTTTTTTATGAAGAAATTAAAATTCCCCAGTCTTCAATTGGATCCAAGATGAGTAATGAAGATTTATGTCTTTTGGATAGTGCTACAACTCACACAATATTAAGAGAAAAGAAATTTTTTTTCTTATTTCGTTATGAAAAAGGCCTATGTTAATACAATATCCGATAGTACAAAGCTGATTAAGGGCTCTGGAAGAGCGGCCTTATTATTACCCGGAGGAACGATATTAACTATTGATAATGCATTGTATTGTAGTAAGTCTCAAAGAAACTTGTTGAGTTTCAAAGCTATTCGTCAAAATGGCTACCATGTTGAGACATCAAATGAAGGAAAGGTTGAATACATTTATGTTACTATAATAAAAGCGGGTAAAAGATATGTGCACGAAAAATTGCCCGCATTTTCTTCTGGATTGTACCACACAAACATTGGTGTGGTTGAATTTATCGCATGCCATAGTAAATAAAAAGTTTACTACTTCTAATGATTTTATCATTTGGCATAACCGGTTGAGTCATCCCGGTTCTAACATGATGCGCAAAATAATAGAGAATTCAAATGGGCACATATTGAAGAACAAGAAGATTCTTCAATTTAAGGAATTCTCATGTGCTGCTTGTTCTCAAGGAAAATTGGTTATTAAACCAACATCAGCTAAAGTTGGGATTGAATCCCCTGCATTTCTGGAACGTATACAAGGTGATATATGTGGGCCTATACACCCTCTATGTGGACCATTCAAGTATTTTATGGTCTTGATAGACGCATCTACAAGATGGTCACATGTGTGCTTATTGTCAACTCGTAATATGGCATTTGAGAGATAGTTGGCCCAAATAATAAGGTTAAGAGCACAATTTCCAGATTACGCAATTAAAACAATTCGTCTTGATAATGCCGGTGAATTTACATCTCAGGCCTTTATTGACTATTGTATGGCCATTGGAATAAACGTTGAGCATCCGGTTGCTCATGTTCATACTCAAAATGGTCTAGCAGAATCATTGATTAAGTGCCTCCAACTAATAGCTAGACCATTGCTAATGAGGACAAAACTTTCCCTTTCAGTGTGGGGACATGCTGTTTTGCATGCAGCAGCACTTGTGCACATAAGGCCAACTAGTTATCATAAAGTCTCCCCATTACAATTGGCTTTTGGTCAGGAACCAATATTTCCTATATAAGAATTTTTGGATGTGCAGTATATGTTCCAATTGCTCCACAAAAATGCACAAAAATGGGTCCCCGAAGAAGGTTGGGAGTATATGTTGGTTATGAATCTCCTTCTATTATTAAATATTTGGAGCCTATGACAGGAGATTTATTTACAGCCAGATTTGTTGATTGTCATTTTGATGAATCAGTTTTTCCAACATTAGGGGGAGAAAATAAATAGCTAAAAAAAGAGATAGATTGGAACGTATTATCTCTATCTCATTTAGATCCTCGCACAAATCAATGTGAATAAGAAGTTCAAAATATCATTTATATGCAAAACGTTGTAAATCAATTGCCAGATGCATTTACTAACCTTCCACGGATTACTAAATCGCATATTCCAGTTGTAAATGCTCCAATTCGAGTTGATGTCCCAACTGGATAGTATAATGATGCAAATGAGTCTAGGCCACGCCTTAAACGTGGTAGACCAATTGGTTCCAAGGATAAAAATCCCCGAAAAAGAAAAGGAGCAGATGATCAAGTTGATCATAACATAGCAATTGATAAGACCTCACAGGAGGTTCTAGTACCTGGAAATGATGAAAATGAAGAGATATCAATAAGTTATGTATCTACGGGAAAAAGGTGGAACCAAAATAACGTTGTTGTTAACAACAATTTTGCATATAATATTGCAGTTGAAATAATGCAACAAGATGAGGATCTTGAGCCAAAATCTGTCGATGAATGTAGACAGAGAAATAATTGGCCAAAATGGAAAAATGCAATTCAAACGGAATTGGCTTCACTCGAAAAACGTGAAGTTTTTAGACCAATAGTCCGAACGCCTGAAGGTGTCAAGCCAGTGGGTTACAAATGGGTTTTTGTGCGAAAACGAAATGAGAAAGGTGAAGTCGTAAGATATAAAGCACAACTTGTGGCACAAGGATTTTCGCAAAGGCCTGGCATTGATTATATGGAGACATATTCTCCTGTGGTAGATGCAATTACCTTCAGGTATCTAATAAATCTAGCAGTCCATGAAAAACTTGATATGCGGTTGATGGATGTTGTCACAACCTACTTATATGGCTCACTGGACAATGAAATTTTTATGAAAATCCCTGAAGGATTTAAAGTTCCTGAAGCACATAAAAGTTCAAGAGAAACTTGTTCAATAAAGCTTCAGAAATCCTTATACGAATTGAAGCAATCAGGGAGGATGTGGTACAATCGCCTTAGCGAGTATTTGCTAAATGAAGGGTACAAAAATGACCCTATTTGCCCTTGTGTCTTTATTAAGAGGTGTGGATCTGAATTTGTCATCATAGATGTATATGTTGATGACTTGAATATCATTGGCACTTCGAAAGAGCTTCCAAAGGCTGTAGAGTGTTTGAAGAAAGAATTTGAAATGAAAGATCTTGGAAAAACAAAATTTTGTCTTGGCCTCCAAATTGAGCATGTACCAAATGGAATTTTTGTCCATCAATCAACATACACTGAAAAGGTTTTAAAGAAATTTTACATGGATAATGCACATCCATTGAGTACCGCAATGGTTGTGAGATCGCTTGACATAAATAAAGATCCATTTCGGCCTCAAGAAAATGATGAAGAGCTCATTGGTGATGAAACTCCATATCTTAGTGCAATTGGGGCAATGATATATCTTGCCAACAATACTCGACCAGATATTGCTTTTGTAGTGAGCTTATTAGCAAGATTCAGCTCCTCTCCAACAAGAAGACATTGGAATGGTGTTAAGCATATATTTAGATATCTTCAGGGAACCATAGATATGGGATTGTTTTATTCTAATGAATTCAAGTCAGAAATGATTGGCTATGCCGATGCAGGTTATTTGTCTGATCCACATAAAGCCCGATCTCAAACATGTTATTTGTTTACATATGGAGGTACTGCTATATCATGGCGTTCAATGAAACAAACAATAGTTGCCACATCTTCAAATCATGCTGAGATAATAGCCATTCATGAGGCTAGCCAGGAATGTGTTTGGTTGAGATCAATGACTCAGCATATTCAGGAAATGTGTGGTTTTCTTATGAAAACAGATAATCCAACTACACTATATGAAGACAATGTTGCATGCATTGCTCAACTGAAAGGAGGATACATCAAAGGAGACAGAACAAAGCACATTTCACCAAAGTTCTTTTTTACGCATGATCTTCAACAAAATGGTGAAATTAATGTTCAACAGATTCGTTCATGTGAAAATTTGGCTGATTTGTTCACTAAGGCATTACCAACCTCAACATTTGAGAAGTTGAGACAGAAGATTGGAATGCGCCGTCTTCGGGAAATAAAGTAATGTTTTCATGAGGGGGAGTAAGATACGCGTTGTACTCTTTTTCCCTTAGCCTAGGTTTTGTCCCACTGGGTTTTACTGGTAAGGTTTTTAACGAGGCAACAAATAAAGCGTATTACAAATATGTGTACTCTTTTTCCTTCACTAAGATTTTTTCCCTACAGGGTTTTTTTTAGTAAGGTTTTAATGAGGCACATTATCTATGGACATCCAAGGTTTCCTGTTATGATAAATATCACATTATGGTGGATGTCTGCTCTTCTTCCATGATTTTCATCTCAAATGCTTAATGACATATTTTGTATGTTCAATGTCATATTCCATGACATATTTTCTTCACTTTTTATGCCTATATAAAGGCCTTGCAATAGATAGGAAAATACACACAATTGAAGAAGAAAATCTCTTTCTTTTCTCTATCTTTATTTTTGTTCATGTTTTACTAAATTGCTTTTATTTTTTGTTCATGTTTTACTAAATTGCTTTTATTTTATAACATTTCCAATATTATAGAAACAGCAAGTACTATAGCCCTCTTCCACTTGATTATTAAAAAAAAAGGAGTAATCACTCATTTTGTAATGTAAAATATGTTACATAAAATAAATGTGACGAATAATATTATAGTGAAATTCAATTAAGCTAATCATCACGCATATTTATAACGTACTACAGCTCTCTTTCACTTAATATTTTAAAGTAGTCGTTTGTAATATGAAACACCGTATATTAATAACATACTATAGGCACCTGCATTCATTACTGTAGAGATAATAGATGCCGTAAAATGGTATTATATCAAACTGTAGAAACACACAGGGGCGAAGCTACAGCCTATCAAGGGATTGACGACCGTTCGTCGAAAATTATATTGTGTATATAAATAAAATATTAGGTTTTAGAGGTATATAACATATATTAAACACCATTTACCGAACTTCTTTCAAATTTAAAATATCCCTTGGCCAAGTTTCTGACTTCACCACAAAAGCACAGTGGGTATAATATATATAATCATGAGGACACCATTCACATTAGATATATTAATATAATTTGTTATTGTTACTATTCTCATGACATTTATAAAGGCTGCTATAAGGATGGTTTGGTCGGAGGGATTAGAAAAAGAAACTCAGCACAAAAATAATCACTCCATAATTAACATGTGAACTAAAAGAATGTGGAATTAAATAATATTAAACTATGCTAAGATAAATGAAGTTATTGGTTGGCCGGGTTAATTATAATGGGATAAATTTGTAAGTTATTTCCTACGCGTATTTATGACCCAATAAAATTAGGTCCATAATTAATATTTAATTAATGAGCAAATTTCATCCGTCCAATTGATTATTTGATGGACGTACCGGATTAGTGAGAACCTCTATAAATTGGTCATTTCCCCACCCATTAGGTTTACCGTATTCTTTCTTTCTTTCATCACTAAAGGCGGCGGTAACGAAAGCTAGGGTAAGGGGCGAGAAATCAATTTTGAATTAACGCTTCCGCTTCACGATGATGGCTCACGATTTAGATATGTTTTCTATGACGATTATATGTAAGATTATCATGTTGTATGAATTAAAGTTTATGCCTACATGTTGTATCATGAACATGAAATTTGAACTGATAATCTTCGCGGATGAAAGCCTAGATGACTTATGCTTCGACGTGATAACATCTTTATTTGAATATGATTACAGTAGTAATCTAAGGTTACGTTTTGGAGGCTTAGATTTGTCTGGTAAATGCTGTTTTGGATTCTGCCAAAATAGGAGACAAAATTATGTTATTGTGTTTAAAGCATCTACACTAAAATAATTTTATAATGGAATCATGTGCAATTGAAATAAAGTAACGTTTAGAAATTAAGGGATTTTGGTGATAAAGCCATAGAGATGGCGTTCTTAGAAAGTTAATATCGACGGCCTTCACTGTCTAATAATTTTGGCTATATATGTTTGATGCTCTCTTAGGGTTACTAATTTTATGGTTTAGTTTTTAAAACAAATAAGTAACTATATCATCTACTTGAGCCAGAACATGCCAAATATGAAGATTAGGCTAATTACTTTTGTATGTGAACCGCCTAAGGTCTTTGGACTCAAGAAGATGATGCAGTCTAATTCCTAAGTATGTAGGACCACTAATTTACAGATTTTGTATATATTTGCAGTATCAGTATGTAAACCCCACATATTGATTGTAATTTGGTTCTTATACTGTGAAACAATTAATGTATGTGCTTAAAGTTATATAGTTTGTTAGTCACCACAGTGATCAAACTAGAATGTTTAAAATATTCACATGCATAAAATTTTCTTATATTTGTTTTATGTGTGCACTTATGTTATATAGTTTGTTAGTCACCAAAGTGGTCAAATTAGTAAGTTTATGAAAAATATGCATACATAAAATTATTATTTATCCATGAAATTAATAAAATGCCTATAATTAAAAATTAGTGGATAAATTAATTTTCACTATTGCTAGAACTTAAGTATTTACCCAATGATGCATCAATTATTATATGAATAGTGAATATGATGAGGTCAATTAATATTCTTAGTCAAATATATATTGTCTGTCCAAAGATGGCATACATATTTGGTTAAAAATATTTAATTACCTACTAAGACTAAATGGCATTTAAATTATGATAGTGTGTCGTAGTATTTACCCAAAGGAGAACTGCGATATGCTTTAACTGTTTTGTTGAATCCATATTGATTTATGAGCATGTATTATCTATTTTGCAGCTATTCCTTTTCATTTGCTTACTTCGTTTGTTACTGTGTTCAATGGATTGAACTTCTCTGAATGGCGTGAACAAGTCCAGTTCCACTTAGGTGTGATGGATCTTGACTTGGCTCTGCTGAATGATAAGCCCGCTGCCATTACTGATTGGACCAATGCGGATGAGAAGTCTTTCTATAAAGCATGGGAACGCTCTAACAGACTAAGCCTTATGTTTATGCGAATGAATATTGCCAATAATATTAAGAGTACTACTCCACAAACAGAAAGTGCCAGGGAATACCTGTAGTTTGTGGAAGAGCATTTTCGTTCTGCAGATAAGTCTCTCGTTGGTATACTAATGGCTGAACTCACGACCATAAAGTTTGATGAGTCGCTTAGTATGCAAAATCATATCATCGAGATGACTAACATTGCAGCAAGACTTCAGACCTTGGGGATGAAAGTGGATGATTCCTTCTTGGTTCAGTTTATCCTGAACTCGTTACCTCCTGAGTATGAACCTTTTCAAATTAACTATAACACTATTAAGGATAAGTGGAATGTTAGTGAAACAATATGCTTCTCAGGAAGAGTCAAGACTTAAGAAACAAGGGAGTCATTCAATTAACCTCATGGGCCAAGGAGCTAGTAAAGGACTTAAAGTGAAGGCCAACAAGTTCAAGAAGAAGAAAGCACCACTAAAGCCCAATAGGATGCTAACAAGGAACATAAGGCGGATACGTGTCATTTCTGTAACAAGGAAGGACACTATCAGAAAGATTACCTGAAAGGTAAAGCTTAGTTCGAAAAGAAAGGCACAATTAGTGCTTTTGTATGTTTCGAATCAAATTTAGTAGAAGTTCCTAATAATACTTGGTGGCTTGATTCTGGTGCAACTGCTCATGTATCTACTACGTTGCAGGGATTCCTTACGATCCAAACTACAAATCAGGATTTCTTGTTCATGGGAAATCGTATGAAGGCTCCAATTGAAGGCATAGGGAATTATCGTTTGATCATGGAGACTGGACATCACCTTGATCTACTACAGACTCTTTATGTACCTTCAGTTTCTAGGAATTTGATTTCTCTTTCACGACTTGATGTTTCTGGATTTGATTTAAAGTTTGGAAATGGATGTTTCAATTTATATAAGAATGCTATTTTTTATGGTTCTGGTTTCTTATTGATGGTTTATATAAATTGAAACTCGATATTGGTTTTTCTGAATCCCTTCTTACTGTTCAACATAATGTTGGAATTAAACGTAGTTTATTAGATGAAAGTTCTGCTTACTTGTGGCATAGACGTTTGGGTCATATATCCAAAGAAAGGTTAGAAAGATTAGTAAAGAATGAAATTCTTTCGAATCTAAATTTTACTGATCTTACTATATGTTTGGATTGCATTAAGGGAAAACAAACCAAGCATAGTAAGAAAGGTGCCACAAGAAGCCCCCAACTTCTTAAAATTATACGCACCGATATTTGTGGACCCTTTGATGTTCCATCTTTTGGTGGAGAAAAATACTTTATCACTTTTATGATGATTTTTCATGTTATTGATACATCTATTTCCTGAAAGAAAATTCCCAAGCAACAGATGCTCTCAAAGTATTTGTTAATGAGGTTGAACGCAATTAGATAAAAAGGTGAAAATCATTAGATCAGATAAAGGTGGTGAATATTATGGAAAATATAATGAATCAGGGCAATGTCCAGGTCCATTTGCAAAGTTCCTCGAGGAATGTGGCATATGTGCACAGTATACTATGCCAAGAAAACCTCAACAAAATGGTGTTACAAAAAGGCGTAATCGAACACTTATGGATATGGTTAGGAGCATGATAAGTAATTTTTCATTACCCAAATCATTGTGGATGTATGCTCTTAAAACCGCTGTATATTTATTAAACATGGGTCCTAGTAAGGCAGTCCTAAAGACCTTTTTTAAACTGTGGACAGGAAGGAAACCTAGTTTAGGGCACCTGCATGTTTGAGGTTGCCCAGCGGAAGCTAGAGTTTATTATCCACAAGAAAAGAAATTAGATTCTCGAACAGTAAGTGGTTACTTTATTGGTTACCCAGAGAAATCTAAAGGGTATGTGTTTACTGTCCAAACCATAATTTGAGAATTGTTGAAACCGGTAATGCAAGATTCATTGAGAATGGTGAAGTTTGTGGGAGTGTTGAAAAGCAAAGTGTGAAAATAAAAGAGGTGAGGGTCAATATTCTATTACCCACGAATGTGCCTACTTCCACACAAATACCAAATATTATTCCAGTTGTTGAAGAATACTTTGATAACACCGAGCAATATTTGGATGAAACACTTAATGAAGAAACTAACGTACAAATATCTGATACAAATGAACCACAGGAAATGCCATTAAGAAAATCTCAAAGAGTTAGAAAATTGGCTATTTCGGATGATTACGTGATTTATTTGCAAGAGTCAGATTTTGACATTGGTTTTAATAAGGAACCGGTTTCATTTTCACAAGCCATAGAAAGTAATGAGTCTGACAAATGGATTAATGCCATGAAGGAAGAGTTAAAATCCATGGAATACAACAGAGTCTGAGGTCTTGTTGAATTGCCAGAAAGTTCTAAAAGAATCAGGTGTAGATGGGTCTTTAAGGCCAAACACAATTCAAATGGCAATATTGAGAGATACAAAGCCAGACTTGTTGCCAAGAGTTATACTCAGAAAGGAGGCATTGATTATAAAGAGACCTTTTCACTGATATCAAAGAAAGACTTGTTAAGAATTATTATGACTTTGGTGGCTCATTATGATTTAGAGTACACCAAATGGATGTGAAACTTACTTTCTTAATGGAGATCTCGAGAAGGAAGTTTATATGGACCAACCAGAGGATTTCGAAACTAAAAGAAAAGGTCAAATGGTGTGTAAACTGAAGAAGTCAATATATGGACTTAAACAAGCCTCACGACAATGGTATATAAAGTTTAATGATACTATAACATCTTTTGGATTTGTGGAAAATATCGTTGATCGGTATATATAACAAAGGATCAGTGGGAGCAAGTTTATATTTTTAGTCTTATATGTTAATTATGTTCTACTTGCTGCTAATGATTTAGGCATATTGCATGAGACTAAAGATTTTCTCTCTAAGAATTTTGAAATGAAAGATATGGGTGAGGCATCCTATGTGATAGGAATAGAAATATTCCGTGATAGATCACAAGGATTATTGGGATTGTCTCAGAAAGGCTATATCAAAAGAATTCTAGAGAGATTTAATATGAACAATTATTCAGCAGGAATTGTTCCAAATCAAAAGGGGACAAGTTTAGTCTCATGCAATGCCCTAAGAATGATGTAGAACGAAAGGAAATGGAATCAATTCCTTACTCTTCAATTGTTGGTAGTCTGATGTATGCTCAGACTTGCACAAGACCGGATATTAGTTTTGTGGTCGAAATGCTAGGAAGATATCAGAGTAACCCAGGAATTGATTACATGCTCATGTATAGGAGATCCAAGAATTTGGAAGTTATTGGATACTCGGATTCAGATTTCGTTGGATGTATTGACACTAGAAAATCTACGTTTGGTTATTTGTTCCAATTAGCTGAAGGAGCAATATCGTGGAAGAGTGCCAAAAAATCTGTCATTGCTACATCCACGATGGAAGCAGAATCTGTGGCATGTTTTGAAGCCACAATTTATGCATTATGGCTGCGAAACTTTATTTCAGGACTTGGGGTTGTCGACACAATTACCAAGCCGCTGAAAATTTACTGTGATAATTCTGCTGCAGTATTCTTCTCCAAGAACGATAAGTACTCCAAGGGTGCCAAACATATGGAATTAAAATACTTTACCGCCAAGGAGGAAGTTCAGAAACAAAGAGTGTCACTTGACCATATTAGAACAGATCTCATGATTGCAGATCCGTTAACGAAAGGTTTACAGCCAAAGATATTTAAAGAACATGTACATAGAATGGGTCTTGGCTGTATTTATGACTGATATATTTATGATATTTTGACACTCTAAGCTCATTTATATGTTTCGGATATACATTAGTGATTTCTTGTTTCTCATAATGGTGTACACATTATTGTTTTGAGATATTACAGGATAAGTCTCAAAGAGACATTATTGTGGACCATAATATTTTATAGCTTATGAACCTGATACAATAAATTACTAATATTGTAGTATATGAAAGGGAGTATGTAGACAAATTATATATAACCGCCATAACTCATATTTACTGGTTTATCGTATTGTGGTATTTATGATGGACATTATAAAAGAGATTTGTTTATGCAGAACTAATGTTCCTATATTAAATATTAATATTATGTGATTATTGGGCCATGTGGGAGAATGTAAGTTATTTCCTACGTGTATATATGACCCAATAAGATTATGCCCATAATTAATATTTAATTAATGAGCAAATCTCATTCGTCTGATCGGTTACTTGATGGACATACCGGATTAAGTGAGAACCTCTATAAATTGGTACTCTCCCCACTCATTAGGGTTACCGTATTCTTTCTTTCTTCCATCACTAAAGGCGGCGGTAACGAAATCTAGGGCAAGGGGTGAGAAACCAATTTTGAATTAACGCTTCCGCTTCACGATGATGGCTCACGATTCAGGTATGTTTTCTATGACGATTTCATGTAAGATTATCATGTTCAAGATCCTGGTATGAATTAAAGTTTATGCCTACAAAATTATCCAATATCATCAACCAAACAACCCTAAGTTAATTTTGGGAGAATCTATAAATTATTTTATGTGAGAAATATCGAGTAAGAATAAATATATCAGTAATATGGTGATACAAGTATCTAAAAACAAAAAAGTTAACTGCTAAATTAAAGGTTATGGCAAGGTTTTATGTTCCTTTCCAACCGTAACGATAGGTTTTAGATTCGATCCTTGTGAATGAGATCCCCTTCCCATCCAATCTCTCTACCACAAAATAACGCGAGGGATCGATGCCCCACAGAGAACCCAACCTTATTGGGTCGCCTTTGGTATACAGTTTTTTACCCTCAAAGTGAGACTTTTCAGATTACTCAGACCTTGAAGCGGGTACTCAACATTGGACTCAGACCTTAAAGAGAATACTCAACATTGGACGAGAAATCAAAAATAAAAATATCTTTAAAATAAGTAATTTCTGCATAACAATATTTCATTTATACTATTCATCACATTACAATTTCTATATTATTATTCATCTTATAACAATTCATGGATTATAACCCGTATAAATATTATATGAACAAACGATGAGTAGAAACTTATTTACCATTCGTCATAAAATAATTTCTCCACTTTATCATAAAAAAAAGATTTTATTTTAAAAAAATGCTTACATATGGTTAACGTCCTCTATTCGTCACTACTAAATGCTAAACGGTTAATTCAAAAGCTATGCTTTCCGCCGACCCCATTTTTAAACTCGAGTAGCCAAAAGGATAATTCTTGATTTTCTAAAATAAACGAGGGATTTAAATTACTTTTTTCTAAAAAAAGGAATACTCTTTTTAATTAAATTAGTCTTAAGTTACGTGCTTTGCACATATGTGTACCTATATCATTTTTTTTTTTTTGAAAAGGTAAAAATTCATATACTCATTTGTGCTACCAATAAGACTACCCTTACACCATAAAAAAGATTATTCAAACATTTGCTCTTAATTCTAGAAATATGGTCTCTTTGTCCTTCAAAACAAACTATATTCCTCTCTGGCCATAAGATCCAAAATATGCATATAGGAATAGTATTCCAAATCTTCTGCAAGCTTTTTTGAGTCCTCTGTCCTTGCCAGCACTCGAGTAGGTCCATTACGCTATTAGGTATTACCCACAAAAGCGTCTTAACAAAACTCATGGCCTAAAGCTAAATTTTAATTAATAAGGGGCCTTAACTTTATTTTATTTTGTCTATATTATAGTTATCTTACAAAATATAATATCAATATTACATTGGTTCCTTTTTTTCTTTCTTTCTTTTGTCTATAGTGTAGTTATCTTATAACATATAATATCAATATTCACATTGGTAAGAAAATTTAAGTTAATAAGATATTAGCCACATAATTACAATTCGTTACCTTGGATGTTATTGTAAAAAATATTATTTAACAATATGAAGATTTGAGTATCTTAATTCAAAGTTCTAAAATATTTCTATTGTTAAAAAATAGATAATCTTTCTTTCCATTTTTATAAGGATTTAATTTTTTTTCTATGAATTTCAATATTGTCTAAGTGAAAATAAGATAGTAAATCCACAACTATAAATATCTTTGGGGCCCCAAAATTTTGGGGGCCTAAAGCAAAAGCTTTACTAGTCTTTCCCTTGAGCCACCCCTGATTGCCCAAGACACCACAGATACTCGGAAAAAAGTCCCAACGTTGTCTTGAAATTCTACAGTGCAGAAAAAGATGTTCAACTGATGCCCGATCCTCCTTACATAAGTAGCACCTGTTAGCCATGAGAAAACCTCTTCTTTGAAGATTTTCTTGAGTTAAACTGACTCCCCAAGTTACAATCCAACCAAAGACCGATACTTTGCAGGGGCTTTTGTCTTCTAAATCATCTTCCATGGCTAATTATGTTCTCAATGGCATGTCTGCCTCATCAACAACTTGTAGCAATTATTCACATAGAACTTTTTATCCTTGCTATTTTTTCAGACCAGAGAATCCCTTTTATTATAGTGTCAATATGCATTGTCTATAGTTGTTGCGTCGTGTAATAGAATCCTTTTATCTCCCAATCATTCAAGTTTCTTCTAAAATTAACTTGCCAACCTGAATTTGAATAGAATTCAGCTACACTACCTTCCTTGTTAATAGACTAGTTATAGAAAGTTGGGAATCTGGTTCCTAAGCTCGCATTTCCTATCCATGTATCAGTCCAGAACTTGAACCTTGCACCATTACCCACTTCTAAACTGGTATAAGAAAAGAATTCATCTCATAACCTGATTATGTTCGTCGAGACCCACCCTTTTGTGTGAGAGTTAGTTAAACATGGTGTCTGTGACAACCCGGCCAGTCATCTTAAGAATTATCGCCTTGATCCCCTATTAACTGTCTTTTCCATATTTATTTCTACTATTTTGATTTGTCGGGATGTTTGGTTTTGAGTTTCGGAGAGTTTTGGGACACTTAGTCCCTAAAGGAGAGCTTAAGTTTAGGAAATTTGATCGTAGTCAGAACAGTGTGAAGACGGCCTCGGAATGGAATTTTGATGGTTCTGTTAGCTCCGTTGGTGATTTCGGGCTTGGGGACGTGACCGAATTGTGTTTTGGAAGTTTGTAGCTAATTTAGGCTTGAAAAGGTCAAATTTTGAAGTTTACGGTTCGATATTGAGATTTTGATCCGAAAGTTCGGAATGGAATTCCGGAAGTTGGAGTAGCTCTGTAGTGTTGAATGTGACGTGTGTGCAAAATTGCAGGTCATTCGAACGAGGTTTGATAGACTTTTTGATCGAAAGCGTATTTTTACAGTTTTGGAATTTTTAGGCTTGAATCCGTGGTTATTCATCGTTTCGATGTTGTTTTAGGTATTTCAAGGATTGGTATAACTTTGGACAGTGGTATTAGACTTATTGGTGCCTTTGGTTGAGGTCTCGGGGGCCTCGGGATGATTTTGGATGGTTGACGGAAGGATTTTGGAGTTTGGAGTTGCAGCTTCAGCTGCTGGTTTTCTATCATAACCGCACCTGCGAGTGTGGGACCGCAGGTGTGGCACCGCAGAAGCGGCTATGTGGCCATAGAAGCGAGATAGGCCCAGAGCTCCAGGATCCGCAGGTGTGGCTGGGTTTTCGCAAATGTGGTGCCGCAGAAGCAGCCAAGCGACCGCAGATGCGGACCCAGCCCGTTAAGTGACATTTCGCACCTGCGATGCTTTCTTCCGCAGGTGCGAGACCTCAGGTGCGCTCCCTTGACTGCAGATGCGGTAATTGCTGGGCAGAAACATATAAATACTTGCATTCGCGAAATTTAGCATTTTTCACCTCTTTTCAAACGGGAAGAAGCTTGGGGAGCATTTTTTGAGAGGGAATTCAAAGGAACTTCGAGGAGGTAAGATTCTTGGAACCTAAACTCGTTATTGGAGTGATTTTTATCATTATAAGCATGAAAAATTAAGGAAAATCAGTGGTAATTTGGGGGTTAGGGCTTGACTAATTAGAAACTTTTGAGTGATGATTTGAGGGACCCTTTGAGGTCCGATTTTGGTACTTTTGGTATGACTGAACTGGCGAGAGTGTGAGGATTCTGGAAATGTAAATTTTACCCGATTCTGAGACGTGGGCCCGAGGGGTGTTTTGGTCATTTTTCCTAATTTCGCGTATTAGCTTAGAATTGCTTTGTAGAATCAGTTGCTTAAAGTGTTATTTACATTATGCAATTGAATTGAATAGATTTGGGTCATTTGGAGTCGAGTACTCGTGGCAAGAGCATGGTTTCAGATTGATTTGAGCTGATTCGAGGTAAGTGGCTTGCCTAACCTTGTGTGGGGGACCTTCCCCTTAGGATTTGATATATTTGATAATTGAAATGCCTTGTACGTGAGGTGACGAGTATGTACTTAAGTTAATTGTTGAAAATCCGGTTTCCTTTAAGTAATTTTAATTGTGTTCCTTTTTCCTGTCTTATACTACTTGCAATTTAAGCCTGTTGTTAGTCTAGAAAAGCATGTTCAACTGACGTAATTGCTTACTTGCTTAAACTGCCTTAATTGTATTATGTGAAGTATGTTAGGTTAGAATTACTTGTTTACTTGGTACGAAATTAGGCTTAAATGAGTATTCCTTGTGTTGTTGCTGCGTGTTTTACTTTGGGACTACGGGACAGCATCCCGGGAGATCCCCTGCACTTATTTATGATTTCAGCTGAGGTGCGAGATACCGAGAGATCCCTAGCATGTATATTGAGGATACCAAGAGATCCTCGGGAAACTAAAAGACCCCTAGCATTTATTGAGGATACCGAGAGATCCTCGGAATACCAAGAGATCCCTAGCATATATTGAGGGTACTAAGAGATCCTCGGGATACTGAGAGATCCCCGGTTATTTCTTTGTGATTGTTTTTGCCTCTGTTTCTGTTATTGAATTCCTCGTTTTCATATATTAAATTCTTATTGTTAGCTTTCAACTGTACTGCTTATCTTATGCTATCATACCTTATATTTTTATTTCATCTCAGTAGGGCCCTGACCTTCCTCGTCACTACCCGACCGAGGTTAGGCTTGGCACTTACTGAGTACCGCTGTGGTGTACTCATGCCCTTTCTACGCATGTTTTTCAAGTGCAGATCCAGGTACTTTGACTCAATCATATCACCCTTGAGGCGAGGCGACTGCTCCAGAGACTTCGAGGTATATCTGCCGCATCCGCAGACCGAGGAGTCCCTTTCCATTCTATCTTGTAGTGATATCCCTTCTATTTTCTTCTATTGATGTAGACATTCCGGAGTTAGAGCATTTTTATTATATTCATAGCTTGTGATTCATGGGTTTCTGGGTTTTGGGAAAATGTATTAGTTTTTGAGAATTAATATTGTGTATGCCGAGCGGCACTTTTAAACGTTGTTTTATTACTCCATTTATGTTTTAAATTGTTTTTCTTTCGCAAATTGGTTTATATTACGCAATTTAGGCTTACCTAGTCGTAGAGACTAGGTGCCGTCACGATGGTTCACGGAGGGCGAACTGGGGTCGTGACAAGTTGGTATCAGAGCTCAAGGTTCATAGGAGTCATGAATCACAAGCCGTTTTATTAGAGTCTCATTGATCGGTACGGAGATATCTGTACTTATCTATGAGAGGCTATGTAACTGTTAGAAAAATTTCGCTTCATTTGATTTCCTTGTCATGCGAGATTTTGATATCACAATTCTAAACTTATGTCTTCTATTTTCTTGCAGATGGTGAGGACACACGCTACCCGAGATGATCAGGCACCCGCACCCCCTACTGTAGCTGTCAGAGGTCGAAGTCGGGGTAGAGGCCGAGGACGCGTACGTGGTGCAGCTAGAGCACCTGTGCGAGTTGCCACCGAGGTACCACCAGCAGTACCAGCCGGAGTTCAGGCACCTGATACGCCTACTGCTACTACTACTCCAGCACTTTAGGAGACTCTGGCACAGTTCATGAGCATGTACACCATTTTGGCTCAGGCAGGGTTGCTTCCCCTTGTTGCAGCTACATCTTAGGACGAGGGAGGAGCACAGGCTCCCGCCGCCCGCACTCCTGAGAAGAGAGTGCATGTTGAGAAGGTCCCTGAGATTATTCCTGTACAACCGGCAGTCTGAGATCAGCCCGAGGACAGGGCAGCGGTTTCCGAGGATGAGCAAGTGAGGCTTGAGAGGTTCAAGAACTACAAGCCTCATATATTCAGTGGTCTAGCATCAGATGATGCTTTGAGATTTCAAGATGAGTGTTACCATATTCTCCGTACCATAGATATATCAGGATCGAGCGGGGTTTCCTTCACTACTTTCCAGCTTCGCGGAACCGCCTGTAAGTGGTGGCGCACCTATGAGTTAGACAGTCTGGATAAGGCTGCTTCACTGACTTGGACTTAGTTTTCAGATCTGTTCCTGAGAGAGTATGTTCCTTAGAGCCTCAGGGACGCATGGCACACAGAGTTTGAGCACTTGCGCCAGGGTACCATGACTGTCTCAGAGTATGTTGTCTGTTACACTAGCTTGGCTAGACATGCCCCAGCCTTGGTTTCTACTGTTCGTGAGAGGGTTCTCCGATTTATTGAGGGCCTTATTTCCAGCATAAGGTCTAGCATGGCTCATGAGTTAGAGATGGATATTTCTTATCAGTAGGTAGTGAGCATTGCTAGGAGGATTGAGGGTATGCATGCTAGGGAGAGAGAAAGGAGAGGGAGGTCAAGAGGTCTCAAGAGTCGGGCTATTATTCTGGTGCCCGTGCCCCAGCTGCAGGCAGTCATAGTAGGGGTGATATGAGTTTCC
The DNA here is from genome assembly GCF_000393655.2 of Nicotiana sylvestris. Taxonomy (NCBI): domain Eukaryota; kingdom Viridiplantae; phylum Streptophyta; class Magnoliopsida; order Solanales; family Solanaceae; genus Nicotiana; species Nicotiana sylvestris. Next base: position 149,947,308 of record NC_091067.1, read on the forward strand.
CTATTCATTCAGCTCTTCCAGCAACCAGTGGTATTCCAGCTCCTCCCAGACCTCAGGAGCCTTATGATGCACCTCCGGTATCTAGCGCGCCTCCTGCGCGGGGTGTTTTCAGAGGTCAGTCCAGTAGACCTGGCTAGAGCCAGTCACAGCCACCACGTCCTCCCAGAGCTTGTTTTGAGTGTGGTGACACACGCCATGTGGTGAGGGATTGCCCTAGACTTGGGAGGAGTGCGCCTCCACAGACTTCTCAGCCACAACGTACCCCGGAGAGTTCTCAAGCTATGGTTGCAGCTCCAGTTGCTACCCCACCTGCTCATCCAGCTAGAGGTGGAGGTCGGGGAGGTAGAGGTCGCCCTAGAGGGGGAGGCCAGGACCGATATTATGCCCTTCCTGCCCGTACCGAGGTTGTTGCCTCTGATTCTGTCATCACAGGTTTAATACTAGTTTGCCACAGAGATGCATCGGTTCTATTAGATCCAGTCTCCACTTACTCTTATGTGTCTTCTTATTTTGCTCCGCATTTGGGTGTACCTCGGGAATCTTTGAGTTTCCTTGTTTATGTTTCTACTCTTGTAAGAGATTCTCTTGTTGTGGACCGCATTTATCAATCGTGTTTGGTTTCTCTTAGTGGTTTTGAGACCAGAGCCGATTTATTGTTGGTCAGCATGGTAGATTTTGATATTATCTTGGGCATGGACTGGTTGTCGCCCCATTTTGCTATTCTTGATTGTCACACCAAAACCGTAATATTGGCTATGCTAGGTGTACCGCGTATTGAGTGAAGGGGTACTTTAGATCACACTCCCAGTGGAGTTATTTCTTTTCTTAAAGCTTAGCGTATGGTTGAGAAGGGGTATGACGCGTATTTAGCTTATGTGAGAGATGTTAGTATTGATACCCCTTCAGTTGATTCAGTCCCAGTAGTACGGGATTTTCCCGATGTGTTTCCAGCTGATCTTCCGGGCATGCCGCCTGATAGAGATATTGATTTTGGCATTGATCTGTTGCCGGGCACTCAACCCATTTCTATTCCTCCGTATCGTATGGCTCCTCCTGAGTTGAAGGAGATGAAGGATAATTTACAGGAATTTCTTGATAAGGGTTTTATTCGGCCCAGTGTATCACCTTGGGGTGCTCCTATCTTGTTTATGAAGAAAACGGATGGTTCTATGCGTATGTGTATTGATTATCGCCAGTTGAACAAGGTTATAGTGAAGAACCATTATCCTTTGCCTCGTATTGATGATTTGTTTGACCAGTTTCAGGGCGCACGGGTGTTTTCTAAGATTGACTTGCGCTCAGGTTACCATCAGTTGAAGATTCAAGAGCCAGATATACCGAAGACTACTTTTAGGACTTGGTATAGTCATTATGAGTTCCTTGTTATGTCATTTTGGCTGACCAATGCCCCAGCAGCCTTTATGCATTTGATGCACAGTGTGTTCCGGCCGTATCTTGACTCGTTCGTCATTGTCTTTATTGATGATATTTTGGTGTATTCCCAGAGTCGGGAAAATCATGAGCAGCACCTGAGGACTGTGCTTCAGACTTTGAGAGAGAAGAAGTTATATGCTAAGTTCTCGAAATGTGAGTTTTGGTTGGATTTTGTGGCATTCTTAGGCCACGTGGTATCGAGTTAGGGTATTCAGGTGGATTCGAATAAAGTAGAGGCCATACAGAGTTGGCCCAGACCATTCTCAGCTACAGAGATCCACAATTTCCTTGGCTTGGTAGGTTACTACCGTCATTTTGTTGAGGGGTTTTCATCGATTGCAACCTCTATAACCAAACTAACCCAGAAGGGTTCTCTGTTCCAGTGGACGGAAGAGTGTGAGGCGAGCTTTCAGAAGCTCAAGACAGCTTTGACTATAGCCCCAATTTTGATATTGCCTGCAGGTTCGGGGTCTTACATTGTCTATTGTGATGCCTCGAGGATTGGCCTTGGAGCAGTTTTGATGTAGGATGGTAGAGTGATTGCCTACGCATCCAGACAGTTGAAGGTACATGAGAAGAATTACCATGTCCATGATCTAGAGTTAGTTGCCATTGTTCACGCCCTAAAGATCTGGTGTCATTATTTTTATGGTGTCCCCTGTGAGATTTATACTGATCATCGGAGCTTGCAGCACCTGTTCAAGCAAAAGGATCTAAATTTGTGCCAGAGGAGATGGTTAGAGTTGCTGAATGACTATGATATAACCATTTTGTATCACCCAGGCAAGGCCAATGTGGTAGCCGATGCCTTGAGTCACTGGGTAGAAATTTTGGGGAGTTTGGCTTATTTACCAGCATTGGAGAGGCCTATGGCGATGGATGTTCAGGCCTTAGCCAGCCAGTTTGTGAGATTGGATCTTTCGGAGCCCAGTCGGGTTCTAGCTTACGTGGTTTCTCGGTCTTCCTTATTTGATCATATCAAGGAGCGGCAGTATGATGACCCTCATTTACTTGTCCTCAAGGACAAGGTTCAGCATAGTGATGCCAGAGATGTGACTATTAGTGATGATGGGGTATTGAGGATGCAGGGTCAAATTTGTGCACCCAATGTTGATGGACTTCGGGAGTTGATTCTGGAGGAGGCCCATAGTTCGCGGTATTCTATTCATTCGGGTGCCACGAAGATGTATCAGGATTTGAGGTAGCACTATTATTAGAGGCGGATGAAGAATGATATAGTTGGATTTGTAGCTCGGTGCCTCAACTGTCAGCAGGTGAAGTATGAGCACCAGAGACCGGGTGGGTTGCTTCAGCAGATAGAGATTCCGGAGTGGAAGTGGGAGCGGATCACCATGGACTTTGTAGTTGGGCTCCCACGGACTTTGAGAAAGTTCGATGCTATTTGGGTGATTATGGATCGACTGACCAAGTCCGCGCACTTCATTCCTATATGTACTACCTGTTCTTCGGAGTGTCTAGCGGAGATTTATATCCGGGAGATTGTTCGTCTGTGTGGTATTCCAGTTTCCATCATTTCAGATAGAGGTACTCAGTTCACATCACGGTTCTGGAGGGCCGTTCAGCATGAGTTGGGTACTCGGGTGGAGATGAGTACAACATTTCTCCCTCAGGCAGACGGACAGTCCGAGCGCACTATTCAGATTCTTGAGGATATGCTCCGTGCATGTGTGATTGAGTTTGGAGGGTCTTAGGATCAGTTCTTTCCATTGGCGGAGTTTGCCTACAACAACAGCTATCAGTCCAGCATTCAGATGGCACCGTATGAAGCTTTATAAGTTAGGCGGTGTAGATCCCCGATAGGTTGGTTCGAGTTGGGCGATGCTAGATTGTTGGGCACAGACTTGGTTTAGGATGCTTTGGAGAAGGTCAAGGTGATTCAGGATAGACTCCGTACAGCCCAGTCCCGACAGAAGAGTTACACGAACTGGAAGGTTCGTGATGTTTCCTATATGGTTGGAGAGCGGGTTCTACTTCGGGTTTCGCCTATGAAGGGCGTTATAAGATTCGTGAAGAAAGGAAAGTTGAGTCAGAGGTTTATTGGTCCTATATTGCGGCATGTTGGGAAGGATGCTTATGAGCTTGCCTTACCTCCCAGCTTGGTAGGAGTTCATCCGGTATTTCATGTTTCGATACTCTGCAGGTATCACGGTGATCCCTCGCACGTGTTTGATTTCAGTTCAGTCCAGTTGGACCAGGATCTATCTTATGTTGAGGATTCAGTGGCAATATTGGACAGGCCGGTTAGAAAGCTGAGGTCGAAGAACATTGCATCAGTAAAGGTTCAGTGGCAGGGTCAGCCGGTCGATAAGGCGACCTAGGAGACCGAGCAGGATATGCGCAACCGTTACCCTCATCTTTTCACTACTTTAGGTATGTCTCTATGCTCGTTCGAGGATGAACGAATGTTTAAGTGTAGGAGGATGTGACGCCCCGGCCGATCGTCTTAAGAATTAACGCATCAATCCCTTATTAACTGCCTTCCCCGTGTTTATTTCTACTATTTTGATTTGTCGGGATGTTCGATTTTGAGTTTCGGAGAGTTTTGGGACAATTAGTCCCTAAATAAGAGCTTAAGTTTGGAAAATTTTACGGTAGTCAGAACAGTGTAAAGACGACCTTATAATGGAATTCCAATGGTTCCATTAGCTCCGTTGGGTGATTTCGGGCTTAGGGGCGTGATCGGATTGTGTTTTGGAGGTCCGTAGCTAATTTAGGCTTGAATGCCGAAAGGTCAAATTTTGAAGTTTCCGGTTCGATAGTGAGATTTTGATCCGAGGGACGGAATAGAATTTCGGAAGTTGGAGTAGCTCCGTAGTGTTAAATGTGACGTATGTGCAAAATTTCAGGCCATTCGAACGAGGTTTGATAGACTTTTTGATCGAAAGTGTATTTTTAAAGTTTTGGAATTTTTAGGCTTGAATCTGTGGTTGATTCATCGTTTCGATGTTGTTTTAGGTGTTTCAAGGATTGGTATAAGTTTGGACAGTGGTATTAGACTTGTTAGTGCCTTTGGTTGAGGTCTCGAGGGCCTCGGGATGATTTTGGATGGTTGACGGAAGGATTTTGGAGTTTAGAGTTGCAGCTTCAGCTGTTGGTTTTCTGTCATAACCGCACATGCGAGTGTGGGACCGCAGGTGCGGCTCCGCAGAAGCGGCTATGTGGCCATAAAAGCGAGATAGATCCAGAGCTCCAGGATCCGCAGGTGCGGCTGGGTTTTCGCAAATACAGTGCCGCAGATGCGGCCAGGTGACCGCAGATGCGGACCCAGCCCATTAAGTGACTTTTTGCACTGGCGATGCATTCTTTTGCAGTTGCAGGACCGCAGGTGCGATCCCTTGACTGTAGATACGGTAATCGTTGGGCAGAAACATATAAATACTTGCCTTCGTGAAATTTAGCCATTTTTCACCTCTTTTCAAACGGGAAGAATCTTGGGGAGCATTTTTTGAGAGGGAATTCAAGCGAACTTCGAGGAGGTAAGATTCTTGGAACCTAAATTGGAGTGATTTTTATCATTATAAGCATGAAAAATTAAGGAAAATCAGTGATAATATGGGGGTTAGGGCTTGACTAATTAGAGACTTTTGGGTGATGATTTGAGGGACCCTTTGAGGTCCGATTTTGGTACTTTTGGTATGACTGAACTCGTGAGAGTGTGAGGATTATGGAAATGTAAATTTTACCCAATTCCGAGATGTGGGCCTGAGGGGCGTTTTGGTCATTTTTTCTAATTTCGCATATTAGCTTAGAATTTCTTTGTAGAATCAGTTACTTGAAGTGTTATTTACATTATGCAATTAAATTGAATAGATTTGGGCTATTTGGAGTTGAGTACTCGTGGAAAGAGCGTGGTTTAGGATTGATTTGAGATGGTTCGAGGTAAGTGGCTTGCCTAACCTTGTGTGGGGGACCTTCCTCTTAGGATTTGGTATATTTGATAATTGAAATGCCTTGTATGTGAGGTGACAAGTACGTACTTGAGCTAATTGTTGAATATCCGGTTTCCTTTAAGTGATTTTAATTGTGTTCCTTTTTCCTGTCTTATACTACTTCCAATTTAAGCCTGTTGTTAGCCTAGACAAGCATGTTTAACTGACTTAATTGTTTACTTGCTTAAACTGTCTTAATTGTATTATGTGAAGCATGTTAGGTTAGAATTACCTGTTTACCTGGTACGAAATTGAGCTTAAATGAGTATTCCTTGTGTTGTTGCTGCGTGTTTTACTTTGGGACTACGGGATGGCATCCTGAGAGATCCACTGCACGTATTTATGATTTGAGTTGAGGTGCGGGATACCGAGAGATCTCTAGCACATATATTGAGGATACTAAGAGATCCTCGAGATACCAAGAGATCCCTAGCATATATTGAAGATACAGAGAGATCCTAGGGATACCAAGAGATCCCTGCATATATTGAGGATACCGAGAGATCCTCGGGATATCAAGAGATCCCTGGCATATATTGAGGGTACTACGAGATCCTCGGGATATTGAGAGATCCCTAGTTATTTCTTTGTGATTGTTTTTGCCTCTATTTCAGTTATTGAATTCCTCATTTTCCTGTATTAAATTCTTATTGTTAGCTTTCAACTGTACTTCTTATCTTATACTGTCATACCTTATATTTTTATTTCATCTTAGTAGGGCTCTGACCTTCCTCGTCACTACCCGACAGAGGTTAGGCTTGGCACTTACTGAGTACTGTTGTGGTGTACCCATGCCCTTTATGCGCATGTTTTTCATGTGCAGATCCAGGTACTTTGACTCAGTCCTATCACCTTTGAGGTGAGGCGACTGCTCCAGAGATTTCGAGGTATATCTGTTGCGTCCGCAAACCGAGGAGTCCCTTTCCATTCTATCTTGTAGTGATAGCCCTTCTATTTTCTTCTATTGATGTAGACATTCCGGAGTTAGAGCATTTTTATTATATTCATAGCTTGTGATTCATGGGTTTCCGGGTTTATGGAAAATGTATTAGTTTTTTGAGAATTAATATTGTGTATGCCGAGCGGCACTTTTAAACGCTGTTTTATTACTCCATTTCTGTTTTAAATTATTTTTTTTCCTGCAAATTGGTTTATCTTCTGCAATTTAGGCTTACCTAGTTGTAGATACTAGGTGCCGTCATGATGGTTCACGGAGGGCGAACCGGGATCGTGACAGTGTCCATCCCTTCTTTACTCCATGAACATCTTCAATTATTTGCTTCCAAAAATACTATTTTTAAAAACATTATACACTCATGATATATGTGTACCTATATCATGAGTGTATAATTTTTTTAAAAATAATATCGCTGCGCGTGTACCTATATCATGAGTTATTGAACTAAAATTAATGAAAAATACGTAATTTCTTAGGACATATGTGTATATCTTATGAGCATCCTTGTTATTTTTGTTACCTAATACAAAAAACAAAAAATAAGTTAAACTATAACATAATGTTTTGCTCTATTTTTTATTGTTTTAACCGTCAATGCTCTACTCGTGAAAATAAATTTATGTACCTTAAGAATTTTTTCAATTTAAAAAATAATTTTATTTATATGATGAGTTTAAAAAAGCAATAAATTGATTACTTTGCTAATTACTCCCTCTAGTATGTGAATCTTTTCGTTTTCCAAGAGTTAATTTGACTAACCTTTAAAGCTAAATTTAATTAGATTAATTCGATGTTTTAAATTTAAAACTTATATATTCAAAAACTATACGAGAAATACTATGAAGCTGCAATCTTTCCTTGTCAATATGTGATGGTAGGCCAGTACTCACGTTTTTAGTTATATTGTACACTCGAATTACTACACTTCGAATGTATTTGAGCCTAATTGTTATACTTTGTACTTATTACGTGTGTTATGTTATGTATGATATGATTTTGAGTGGAAAAACAGGTTTGGGGCTAAAATAGATGATTTGAAGTTTTGAAGTATGAGTAGAAGCCCAAGAAATTAAGTCGGGATCACATTCGGGGGTCGAGGAACAAGTCAAAAAGTGAGAAAAAAAGATTACTTGGAAAAACTGCACTATCGCACTGCGCCATGCGCCACGGGATGCTAGTGAAAAATTCCTGCAAAGTTTAAAAGTCAACTCTTTGAACTTCTCCGCAGGCTCACCACATTGGAAAGGATAGTTTCATCCGGCCCCGTTCCTACATGGTATAAATACACCCAAACACGATTTTTAGAGGACTTTTGACCTTGGAAGCTTTGGGAGAGCATTGGAGGCTACAAGACACGGGATTTCATAATCTTTTCATCAATTCAATTCGGAGTTTGGATTGTAACATTAGATTGATGATTTCTCACTCTTTAATTATATTTGTGATGACTTCCTCCATGATTATGGAGTAGTTTACATTAGAGTTTGACATGATTTGGTGACTTGGTTGTTGTTTATGAGTTTGACTTCTTCTTCTTAATTGCTTGAATTTATTAGAGGAGCTTTAATATAGTTGTGATTTTATTCTTTATAATGTTTCATCGAAAGAGGAACGTCTTACTGAATATTATTGCAGCGTGTGCTTTAGTTTATTTTGGTGATTTATTGAAGTAATCGAGAGAACTTTTTGAGTTATCATTTAAATTAAGATTGAGAAATATTCACGAGAAGTTTCTTTTAGATCATTCCTACCAATATATTCTTGCAAGTTTCGTCGTACTTTACATCAGTTTATTTGAAAGATTTGGATTTAATCGAGAGAGGAGTCTGAATTTGTAACGACCCGGCCGGTCATTTCATGAGTTACCGCTCCGTTTCCCCCATTTATGCTTCTTTATGTCTTGTTCAGCTGTATTATGTGGTATCGGGTTAGTTGGTTTGAGTTCGGAGTGGTTTTGGAGAGGTTGGAGATACTTAGTCTCTTTTGAGTAAGCTTAAGCTGGAAAAGTCAACCGGATATTGAATTATGTAGAAAAGGGCTCGGATGTGAATTCGTTTAGTTCAGATAGCTTCGTTAGGTGATTTGGGACTTAGGAGTGTATTCGGACTGTAATGTGGAGGTCCGTGGTAGATTTAGGCTTGAATTGGCGAAATTGGAATTTTGGCGCTTTCTGGTTGGTAGTGGAAATTTTGATATCGGGGTCGGAATGAAATTTTGACAGTTAGAGTAGGTTCTTTGTGTCATTCGGATTTGATAGACTTATTGATCGTTTGGGGAATTTGGAAGTTTTGAGAATCTTAGGCCTGAATCTGAGGATGATTTGGTGTTTCGGTGTTGTTTTGAGTGTTCCAAAGATTGGTATAAGTTTGAATAGTGGTATATGACTTGTTCATACTTTTGATTGAGGTCCCGAGGGCCTCAGGATGATTTCGGATGGTTATCGGGAAGTTTGAGAGTTAGAGTTTGCAGTAAAGCTGCTGAGTTCATGTCATAACCGCACTTGCGGATTGGGGACCACAGGTGCAGGCCCGCAGAAGCATAGAGAGGGCCGCAGATGCGGCCGGGGCTATGAAGGACAGGAGCCGCAGATGCAGAGTGTGGAGCGCACCTGCGAAGGCGCATGTGCGGGCATTTGAGCGCGGGTGCGATTTTGGGCGGATAAGTGGGTTCTGCATGTGCACACCTGGGACCGCAGGTGCGGGTCCGCAGGTGCAAGTATTTGACCGCATGTGCGGTATCACTGGGCAAAACATATAAAAAGATGCCTTTGCGAATTTTTGCTAAGTGTTGCCATTTTTGAAGATGTGAAGAGAGCTAGGGCTATGATTTTTCAAGGAAATCAAAGGATTTCAGTTGGATAAGCTTCTTAAGCCTTATTATTTGTGTTTATGGTTATTTTTTCATTGTTTAATCATGGTATTGTCACGCCCCTCTTTTTTTCCTTTTGACGGGAAAGTCCGGGTTCCGACATTCCATGGTGTGTAATGACTCATTTCCTTTTGAGAATTGGGTATTTAAAGAGTTGCCACCTAACGGATTACGGTGCGTTAGGGCACCTAGAATGATTAACTCTTGGATTGGTTTGCAATACCAGAGATTAGGATAAGGGCTCGAAGTAACCTCGAGGGGAATGTGTTAGGCACCCCTCTTGGTCTACAACTGTGGGTCACGACCGAACTTATATTCACAAATTAGTCCATTACAAGTAAACAATCAAATAGGTTGCAAGCAGAGCACGTTGGATAACTCAAGTAATAAGATAAAGATTTGGACAAGTTGTAAAACAAAAGTTTTAAATAAAAAGGGGAGTTTGGTAAAGGAGGGGTCCTAGGTTGGTTATCCTATAGGATCACCCCACACAATGTCTGGTAAACATTCCTCAATGAGGAGCTACACGTGATATTAGCGCGTAGTCATCATATCCCATATCTACCCTTCTCATCCCCTTATTGGTCATGCAAAGCGAGTGTTTGGTCAGCATTCTCTATTGCGTGCTGCTACTCATCCCGTCTTAATGGTCCTGGAGGGAGCTAGGACCTCTACCTATAGGTGGTTCTAGACGGACCCCTAAGGTTTTAAAAGGTGAAAAATTCTAAGGCGACAAGCAAAATACTTAGGACTTTTAGCACATAGAAAGAAGCAAATATAGGCTCAAAGTTTCCTCCTCAATTAAGCACATAACAGCACGACTCAAGCACAATTAAGGTCTTTTATCAGACAGTGTCCTAAGGCAAGATATCTAGGTGAATATGCAGAAATAAGCAACTTATTTTTAGACACTAAGGAGTAGTGATCCTAGCAGTTGCCTATGGATTTTTAAAAGCCTGTTAGGATTAGAAAAATGTTAAGCAATAGAAATAGTTTTCAGAAATACAGTTTTGAAAACGCCCTAAAGGCTTGCCTATATGCGGAATATTGATTAGCACATTTGTATAGTGAAATAAAGCAGGTTTTCGAAACGGATTTTTTGTAATACTTATAGGCATGATATCTAATGAGATTGAGACAGTTTTAAAGAACTTGTTTCAGGAAACATGGAATACTTAGTTAAACCAATTCAGATGTGAACTAAGCATGGACTAAGTTGAATTATTCAGACTAGCTTAGATTAATAGGCAGGAATTCGAATATGATTTCCTATAGGCATGATATCTACGTTTCATACTATTTTAAAGACTTCAAGGCATGGAAACATACATAACACTTGTTATAACAGGATCTGGATTAAGTCTTATAAGCATGACATCTATTAGTTAATCTGATTTTAAGACATTGAAGGCATGATTATTTGGAACCTATAGGCATAGTTTCTAGCATGGTGAGATGACAAAATGTAAAGCCATATGAGCATGATTTATACATGACAAAGCGATCAAATTAAATATAAAGCCTTATGAACATGATTTCTACTCGTACTACCCCATAAAACATGTATCTACCCATCCCTTTCACTAAATACCCCAATATTTGTTTACAAGTTATTACAGACCAATGAATGAATTACATAAGTAAATAAGAAAAATAAGAAGCTATTCTATAGGGAGCCTTCGATTAGGCCCAGATTCCCAAAGCCTCCAATGGCCTCAAATGCCTTAATTTTATAGACAATGACATAGTCTAGGTGCATCAGAGTTTCCTTAGGATCTCAAGGATCCCGGATAGTGCTTACACCTAGACTTGGTAACCAAGAATTAGACAAGTGCAGTGTGAAAGGGCCAGCCTTAGTATGCCAGAGTTCAGAGGGTTCTCAAGAAGGTCCCAAGACAGTACACATACTAGAGGGGCAGAACTTATTGACTAGGAGTAGAGTGAAAGTGATTGACACAAGTTGAGAGGTTTTAGTAAAAACACTGTATTAAAAAGGAAGTCTGTTTGAAAGTAATGTAGTAAAACAACAGAGACTGTTTGGAAAGAGATTGAAGAAATGAATAGAAGTCCAAACATTAGGATAGGTTTATACATAGCCAGTAGTCACAGAACCAAAGTAAATTCAGTAGTCACAAACAGGGCTCAAGGGGTTTGGGATACATAGAACACTTGATTGCAAGCACATAATCAAGCAAAGGTCTAGGAATTGGTATAGACATGCTCAGAAACAGCTGACCCGGCATAGTCACAAAACCAGACACAAAGAACAAGATCACTTACAGGGGTGATATGGATATGAGGATTCATGGAGCATATGATGATAATCATACAACAAGTAAGAGATGATTGGTATAGACATGCTCAAAAACAAGAGGTAACATACTGTTCTTGAGGAAGGAAGGTATATAACATGCTAATAATGTAAATATCAACTGCAAGTTTCACAACAAAACCACAAATAGAAGCAAACCAGAAACAGGATGAACTGAAACAATAAGAGAATCATATTATTGTTGGAACTTTGAATTGAAACTAGAACATACAAGTAAAGAGGACAATAAGCAGAATAAAAGAACAAGAGAACACAATGGTTAGCCTTGGCTTGTAGCTGACTAACTTAAAGCAGTAGCAAGTAGTACAAAAGAGAGAGCAGAAAGTTTGAGTATGAGAGATAGTTTTTGAACCAAGAGTTCGTGTGTTGTGCTAATGAAAAACTAGAGTATTTATAGTCTGAAAGCATGTAGTAAATAAGGTAGAAATCAAAGTCCATTAGTAATTAAGGAACTCAGAATCAATCAGTCAAGAAATCAAGGTAAGTACTCCCCTAAGTTAAGGGAATTAATTCGAACGGTACGAACCAGTAGCATATAAGGCAAGAAATCAGTATATGACTAATAAAGAAAGAATCAAATTTAGTAAGTATAGGGTAAGCAATTAGGGCTAAGTTCAGAAAACTCCTAATTAAGGAAATGGTTTAGTAAGAATAAAGTACCATAGCAAATAAAGTAGGAGAATCAGTTAATTTAAACAGACGAAGTAGAAATTTATGTTTTAAAAGAGAATCTTCCAATCGGACCATAAAATAAGGAAATCAGAATCAATCAAGAGGAAGTTATGATTCCATACTCCTTAGATAAATAGAGTAAGAACAAACAGACGTATCAACCGGGCAAGGTTAACAATAGAAAGAGGCAAGTCTCGAACAATTGATGAGCATAATCACATAGAGGTGGTATAAGTTAGGCTAAAAGCTCAGTAAGAACACATTCGAGGCAGGGTAATCACAGAAACTTAAACAAGAATCGAGTAGTCATGCTAACACACAGAGCCAAACAAAGAAAATCTAGAAGTAGTAGGGATTCTAACACATGTGAGTTGAAAAAGCAGTAAGAACATAGAATTAGTCAATATATGCAAAGGATAGAAGTTTAAACATAAAAAATCAGCTTAAACAAGGTGTAGAAGAAGTTCCGAAAAACCATAACTTCAAAAGAAAGTAAAAGCAATTGAAATCGATGATTTTTGCAAAAGAGATTCGAGAACAGTGTAAAACATAAAATAAACAGACCTGAATCATTTAAAAATAGCATAGATCTAAGAGATGCAAACAAAAATTAGGGTTTCAAAAGAAACCCAAATAGAGATGGAAGAACCTGCTTAGAACTTCAGAGATCGTAACAAATACAGTGTGATTTTGCTCGAAATCACATCGAAATAGCCATGAACAGCCAAAAAAACAAACCTTAGATACAAGTCGGCATGGCCCAGGGCCCTTGAAGGCCTCAGAGAAGATGAGCAAGGCAATGGAGGAGCCATTGGAGGCTTGGGGTTGAAGGGTGGTCACCGGAGAAGACTAGAGAAGGGAGGCGGTTGAAAGGGGTTAAGTGTTAGGTTGAGAGAACAGAGGAGATGAGAGAATTTGAGGGCTGCGGTCTTTTGGAAATGATGTAGGGTTAGGGGATATTAGGAATTAAAAAAGGAAAGGAATCATATGGGTCGTTGATCTGGGAGATCAACGGCCAAGATTTGATTTACGTTGGATCGGGTAGATGGGTTCCAGGTTTGGGTAAGTGTATATAGGGTCTGGGTTGAGTAATTGGGTATGAAATTGGGTTGTGGTTGGGTTCAATTTAGGCTATAATCGAAATGCAAATCTGACTATAATTTAAATAGCCAATTTTCCCATTTTAATTTATAATAAATAATAAATAATTTCTGGAAAATAATTTTATGTACAAAAATGATTTAAAATTTATATTTATTATTTTAAAAATATAGGGACCAATTTTATACATATAAAATATAATTATACATTAAGGGCTAATATTGCAATTGTATGCAATTTTAGCTTAAAAAATACCAAATGCAATTATAAAAATGCATAAAAAATATATTAACCATATTTTGGCATAAATATAGAAGTTAAATGACTAAATCATCATAACAATAATTTGGAAAATAATTATTGGGGGTTTTATGAATAAAAAGGAAGGAAATAAATCAATTTAAATCCGTAAAATTATGGAAAAAATTATAAAAGCCTTAGGCATGCTTATATATGTATGTATATGCTATTTTGAAGGTATTTGTGCATGTTTAAAATATATAGCAAAAAATTGGGTATCAACAGCTGCCCATCTTTACCCGGTAAGGATAAAAGAGTTTTCGGGTAAAGAAATGATGGCCAATTTTGACCAAACGAGATGTTTTGAAAGATGGAGGCTGGACTTCAGTTCTCGAGTTGCCTACATATCCCTAGTTTTACAGGAATCAGGCCATGTGTAGTTCTGGATTCATCCGCGGAGTATGCCGATGAAATTACTGCAAGAACGAACACGCGATGCGTAAGCGGCTACGGTGAGCGGTTGAAGCTCAGGGTGGTTGGGGGTACTGGAGTGAGATCGCTCCTGCTAGGATAGCAATTTCTTACTGGTTACCTGCAGATAAAAGATGCTACAAACGTATTTGCCAAAATTTAAACATGATGCAGATTCCCTTTGGGCCATGAAGGTTATCTTTGGACGGTTAAAGATGACGTCCTTAGACCATGACGTCTTAGGCCTTGAATTGTTTAGTGAGGGATTCGCAGGCCATGAAATAATGTTCTCGGGCCATGACAATGGTGCCTTCGAACCATGACGCCTTTGAATAATGATATGCAAGTTTGAGAGATCCTCAGGCCATGGCATAGAGTCTTCCGGCTATGAGGATGATGCCTTTAGACTATGACGCCTTCGGATAGATTGGCGATATTTCAACCTATGAGATGTAATAATGAGATGTTAACAAGACAAGGCTTAGTCTTGTGAAATGGAGGGCAGAGCTTAGCCCGTTTGAAAAGCCAATAGATAGCAAAAATAAGCGATATCTTGTGCAAAAGGGATAGCGCTTACTCCCATGCGAATGTGGAGGCAAGGATTATCTTCATACAGATAGGGAGGCAAGGATTAGCCTCATGCAAACATGAAAGCAAGGATTAACCTTATGGAGTCAAGGATTAGACTCATGCAAATAGGGGACAGGGATTAGCCTCATGCAAGTATGGAGGCAAGGATTAGCCTCATGCAGGTATGGAGTCAAGGATTAGACTCATGCAAATATGGAGGCAAGGATTAGACTCGTGCAAATATGGAGTCAAGGATTAGACTCATGCAAATATGGAGGCAAGGATTAGCCTCATGAAAGTGGGGAGGCAGGGATTAGCCCCATGCAAACATGGAGTCAGGGATTAGACTCATGCAAATAGGGAGACAGGGATTAGCCTCATGCAAATATGGAGTCAAGAATTAGACTCATGCAAATACGGAGGCAGGGATTAGCCTCATGCAAATGCGGAGTTAGGGATTAGACTCATGCAAACATGGAGTCAGGGATTAGACTCATGCAGGTAGGGAGGCAAAGATTAGCCTCATGCAAATATGGAGTCAGGGATTAGACTCATGTAAACATGGAGTCAGGGATTAGACTCATGCAGGTAGAGAGGTAAAGACTAGCCTCATGCAAATGTGGAGTCAGGGATTAAACTCATGCAAACATGGAGTCAGGGATTAGACTCATGCAAATGGGGAGGCAAGGATTAGCCTCATGCAGGATGGAGTCAAGGATTAGATTCACGCAGATAAGGGGACAGGGATTAGTCCCATGCAAAGAGCAAGCAGTGAATAAGAGTAATGTATGTCTTAGCTGGAGATGTATCCGATGTTTGTTGGCCTGATTGATAGAGAATTATCTTTGTGTATACATGTTTTGCGAGTGCTATCGTTACGTCAAATGCACCCGCGTTCAAAGAAAAGTTATAAGTTTGATGAGGGGAGGTTGGTTCTTGCTTCGTCTGCTGGCCTTGCTCTGCTTCATTTTGAAAGCCTTTCAAGTTCCCCTGGGTGACACTTGACTATTATAGAAGTAAAGTTTTCGAAAATATACAATATTTGAAAAATAGAGTTGTTTTAGAAACGTATTGATATATCAAGTAATTTTCATGAACTAGTGACTGTAACATGTCTCAAAGACATTGCAATTCTCTTATGGAATTTTGAGGGTCCTCCTCAAAATTCTGTCCCAGTTTGGTAGATGATCCTTCGTCTGTTTGTGGATAATAGGCCTTGCTGAACCTTCTTCGGAATTTTGAGAATCCTTATCGAAATTCTGCCCCAGTTTCTTAACTGATTACTGACCGTCTGATGCAAGTTGGCGTTGGCTGGACTTGCTCTGGAATTTTGAGGACCTTCTTCAAAATTCTGCCCCAGTTTCTGATCTTGGAGGGAATGAAAATTTTATTATGATATGACCGAATCAATAAGGCTGCCTACGTATCCCCTCTTAAACGGGAATCAAGTCAAGCATAGTTCAATTACATCAAGTAGGAAATGTATATAATCTAAGCATAGTATCTCTTGATTACGTCTGAATTGATTGGTTTTGTCCAGACTTCTCCGTCCATTTCTGAAAGTATAAGTGCTCCTCCTGTCAGTACTCTGTGAACCATGTACGGACCTTGATAGTTGATAGAGAATTTTCCTTTGGCTTCATCTTGATGTGGGAAGATTTTCTCCAATACTAGCTGCCCTGGTGCGAACTATCTTGGTTTGACTCTTTTGTTGAAAGCTCTGGACATTTTGTTCTGATAAAGTTGGCCGTGACACACTACGTTCATCCTCTTTCCATCAATAAGGGCCAATTTCTCATAGCCCCAGTTGATGTGTGAACCATGGTGCGGTACCCCAGTAGGGCAAAAGGTAGCTTCTCATGCCATTGTTTGTGGTTTTCTACCATTTTCCTTAGTATCTTCTTGATGTTTTTGTTGGCGGCTTCTACAGCTCCATTCATCTGTGGCATGTAGGCTATAGAATTCTTGTGCTTGATTTTGAAAGCTTCACACGTAGCTTTAATCATATCATTGTTGAGATTGGCGGCATTATCAATAATAATGGACTCGGGAACTCCAAATCGGCAAATAATATGATCTTTGACAAAATCTGTGACAACTTTCTTTGTTATAGCTTTTTAAGATGTAGCCTTTACCCATTTTCTAAAGTAATCAATGGCTACTAGAATGAACATGTGTCCGTTTGAAGCGGTGGGCTCAATTGGACCAATAACATCCATTCCCCAAGCGGCAAATGGCCAAGGTGAGCTTGTTGCATTGAGCTCGTTTGGTGGCACTTTTATCATCTCGGTGTGTACTTGACATTAAAAGCATTTGCGGACATACTGAATGCAATCCATCTCCATGGTCATCCAAAAGTAACCTGCCCTGAGTATCTTCTTTGCCAAGATGAAACCATTCATGTGCGGACCACAGGTCCCAGCATGCACATCCTCAAGTAGATTAGAAGCTTCCTTCGCGTTGACACATCTTAGCAATCCCAGATTATGGGTTCTTCTATACAAATTTCCTCCACTGTGGAAGAATTGATTGGACAATCTCTGGAGTGTGTGTTTATGAGCGTGGTTTGCATACTCCAAGTATTCTCCTTTTGATAAGTACTCCTTGATGTCATGGAACCAAGGCCTTCCATCGGCTTCTTCCTCGACATGGTCACAATATGCTGGCTGATTATGGATCCTTACTGGAATGAGATCAATTTAGTTCTTGTCTAGATGTTGTATCATAGATGACAAAGTGGCCAATGCGTCGGCAAACTCATTCTAAACTCTAGGAACATGTTGGAATTCTATCTTTGCAAACCTCTTTCTCAATTCTTGCACGTGGTGTAGATATGGCAATATCTTGGA
Source organism: Nicotiana sylvestris (assembly GCF_000393655.2). Classification (NCBI taxonomy): domain Eukaryota; kingdom Viridiplantae; phylum Streptophyta; class Magnoliopsida; order Solanales; family Solanaceae; genus Nicotiana; species Nicotiana sylvestris. The sequence goes on from NC_091067.1 coordinate 149,964,753, forward strand.
ATTCTTGGTGGCCCACTCTCTTTGTATCTAGTGCACAAGCAAATCTGAATCATCGATTACCAACAGCTCCTGAATGTTCATATCGATTGCTATGTTGAGCCCTAGTATGCAGGCTTCATATTCTTCCATGTTGTTGATGTAGGGAAATTTGAGTTTAGCAAATATCGGATAATGCTAACCCATTTCTAATACCAAAACTGCTCCAATGCCTACTCTTTTGAAATATGCAGCTCCGTCAAAGACATCCTCCAACCGTCATATTCTTCGGTAATGTCTTCTCCTACGAATGATACTTCTTCATCAGGAAAATATCCTCCCACTGGATTTTCAGCAAGGTGATCTACCAATGCTTGTCCTTTGACCTCCTTTTGAGTTACATAAATGATATCGAACTCACGTAGCAGTATCTTCCATTTGGCCAATTTTCCAGTCGGCATGGGTTTCTGAAATATGTACTTTAAAGGATCCATTCTGGATATGAGGTATGTAGTGTAGGCACAGAATTAATGCCTCAACTTCTGGGCCATCCAGGTCAAAGCACAGCAAGTGCGTTTGAGCAGAGAATACCGTGCTTCATAAGGTGTAAACTTCTTACTTAATTAATATATGGCTTGCTCTTTTCTTCATGTCTCATCATGTTGTCCCATAACACATCCGAAAGCTCCACCCAATAAAGACAGATAGAGTAGCAAAGGTCGTCATGGTTCTGGCGGGACCAGAACTGGTGGTGTGGACAGGTACTCCTTGATCTTGTCAAAATCTTTCTAATAATCCTCGATCCAACTTGTCTCGGCATTTTTCCTCAACATCTTGAAGATAGGTTCACATATGACTGTGGACTGTGCTATGAATCGGCTGATGTAGTTGAGTCATCCTAGGAAGCTCATCACATCCTTTTTACTCTTAGGTGATAGTAACTCCTGAATAGCTTTGACTTTAGACGGATCCAGCTCGATCCCCCGACGACTGACGATGAATCCTAGCAACTTTCTTGCGGGAACCCCGAATGCACATTTTGTGGGGTTCAACTTCAAATTGTACCTCCTTGGCATGTCGAAGAACTTTCTCAGGTCCGCTATGTGATCTGCGACCCTCTTGGATTTGATAATGACATCGTCCACATACACCTCTATTTCTTTATGTATCATATCATGGAATATGGTTGTCATGGCTCTCATGTAAGTGGCCCCAGCATTCTTCAGACCAAATGGCATCATCTTGTAATAATATGCACCCTATAGTGTAACAAAAGTTGTCTTCTCTGCATCTTCTTCATCCATCCAAATCTGATGATAACCTGCGAAGCAATATACAAAGGATTAGGTTCATGCTTAGCGTAATTATCGATCAGGATATGTATATTTGGTAATGGGAAGTCATCCTTGGGACTTGCTCTGTTAAAATCCCGGTATTCAACATATACCCTGACCTTTCTGTCTTTCTTCGCAACTGGCACAATGTTTGCCAACCAGGTTGGGTACTCAACCACCCTGAAAACTTTGGCTTTGATCTGCTTGGTAACTTCCTCCTTGATTTTCAAACTCATGTCTGGTTTGAATTTTCTGAGTTTTTGCTTGACTGGCAGACACATCGGACTAATAGGCAACTTGTGAGCCACTTCAGATGTGCTCAAACTGGTCATATCGTCATACGACCATGTGAAGATGTCTGCATATTCCTTTAGAAAATGGATGTATTCTTCCTTCTCTGTTGGTGACAAATGAATGTTGATGCGAGTCTCCTTAACGATCTCGGCGTCTCCCAAATTTACTGCTTCGGATTCGTCCAGATTGGACTTAGGCTTGTTCTCAAAATTCTCAACTTCCCTGACAATTTCCTCAGGTATCTCATCTTCCTCCTCTGAATAACTATTCTCATATTGCGTTGCCTTATTACATGTCACAGTCACTGCTTCATTAGGAAAAGTAATAATAGCACTGTGGAAAGAAAAAGTGTAAAGATAGTAGTGAATAATAAAGAGCAAATGCATTTGATTAAAACTTTGAGAAATTGTTCAGACAAAGCACGGCTCGATGTATCGAGCATTTATTTTGAAACAATTAAGGACTAAACGAAATTAGAGGAAATTTTAAATGCCTAGAGAGACTACAGAAGTAAATTCTGCCAAGCTACCCAGGGACTCGGCGGGCTCAAGATGGTGTGGCGGTCCAGTTTCTGAGGAAAGTTCCCTTCGCCACAGTCTCAATAGTGAGGCCTTCTTCCTCCTCCTCCTCAATTATGGCACCGCAGTCCATGTCCTCATCTTTCAAGAACAAATTCTTCAACCCGCTAGTGCTTCTTCCTCTGCAATTCCCTACATTATGTCAACCTGGTGAAAAGCTTGTTCCAAATGTGGCACTGGTTGCTCAAGAGGGTAATACGGTCCGCGCCATGGAGGCAACCAATCATTGTACTCTTGCCATGTATACTGGTAACCAAGCCCAAAAGTGGTACCATGATTTTTCAGCTATATTGGTTTTGTTATACCTTGGAGGCTATTTCCCAACCATTTGTCGGGTTCATATCTGGACCATGCTAGTATGATTTCTATCTTGTTACTCTACCACTTATCCTTCTCGACGGCATTGATCCGTTCGATGTGATGATAGGTTTCCCCTTCTAGCCTTCTTCTATGTCTAATGGCCGGGATGGTTTGGCTAGTGTAGATGGGGTTACTTCTATCTCTGTGAATGATTACTTCCTGGTAGTTCCATTCAAACTTTAAGGCTTGATGTAGTGTAGAAGGCACGGCTCCAGCAGCATGGATCCATGGGCGGCCTAACAAAAGATTATATAAGGCTGGTATGTCAAGCACTTGGAATTCAACGTCGAACCAAGTTGGACCCATCTATAAGAAAAGGTTGATTTTCCAAATCGTGGCCCTCTAAGACCCATTGAAAGCCTTCACATTCATGCTTCCTACCTGTATATTGTGGAAACCTTTGTCCAACCTTTCAGATGTCCAATGGACAAATATTTAGGCTTGAACCTCCGTCAACCAGGACCCTGGCAATGAACTTGTCTTCAAATTGCACTATGATATGTAATGCCCGATTGTGATTCAAACCCTCAGGCGGTAGCTCATCTTCGTGGAAGATAATCTTATGGCTCTCCAGCACTTGCCTGGCCATGTTGGCCATTTTTCAACCAGTGATGTTATTGGGTACATAAGCCTCGCTCAGTACTTTCATCAAAACTTTCTTGTATGCCTCTGAATTCTGCAATAGTGATAGATATCTGAGCGGGGACTTTGTTCAGATGGTCAACAACAGAGTACTTCTTTGCCTGCACTTTCCTCCACAGGTCATCTATCCTAGTCTCAATGATAGGCTGCCTAGTAGTGGCCTCCTTACTTGAACCTCCCAGGTGTTCAGGTATATAGACTCTTCTAGTTCTAGTCATCCCTTGTGCAGCGTCAAATTCCTCTACTCTGGTCTTCCCGCCGAGCCTCGGCAACATAATCTTAAGGTATTGCCTTCGAGTGGAATGAAGGTGTGGTTGATACCGTCACAGTAAAAGGTGTGACCACCTCTACTTCAAAAGGAGCGGAGGTGGATGCGGATGGATCCACTTCTACTTCGAACGGAACTAATGCGGTTACCTCAATATCGATTGGTTCCTGAGTTTGAACCACAATAGGAGTAAGTGTGAATGCAACCTTGAAGTCATCGCCTTCTTAAATAAGCCCGATCAACCCTTCAAGGTCCCATTCTTCATTTGTCTCTATCACTTGTACACCATCACCTCTGTGATCAGAGAGGGGATTATTGCGGACATTAGGTGCGGCTTCCTTTGCTTGTATGACCTTGTTGTCAATGAGTGTCTGGATCTTATCCTTCAATGTTCGGCACTCAGCGGTGGTGTGCCCTTTCATACCAGAATGTTACACACAGGTTTTGTTCGGATTGACCCATTGGGATGGATTTTCCAATACCACAGCAAGAACAGGAGTGACGTAGCCGGCAACTTCCAACATTTCATACAATTGGTCGATGGGCTCAGCAATGGCGGTGTATTGTCTGGGTGGCTTGCGGTCGAAGTTGGGTCTTGGTCTTGGATAATTTTGGCGAGCTGGTGGTGATTGGAAGTGGGATGGCTGGGAGTTGTAGGTGTGATGGACATAGGCTGGTAGGGAATATCTAGGAGATGAAGGCTGATATGTAGGCGGCGATGCTTGGTATGTGGGTGGAGGTTCTTGATATGTTAGTGGAAATTTTGGGCCCTGGGCCACTATTACTACCCCAACATCTCTCTTCTTCGATATGCCACCTGATTGAAGTGCCTTATTTATGGCCTGCAGTGCCTCAAAATTCATTACCATCCTGCTCTTGATTCCTTCCTCAATCCTTTCTCTGAGCTTGATGATATCAGAGAATTTGTGATTTTCGATGACCATCAACCTCTTATAATATTGTGGATCTTATGCCCTGACGAAGAATTTATTCATTTGTTCTTCGTCTAAAGATGGTCTAACCTTGGCTGCTTTCGACCTCCAATGAGTAGCATACTCGCAGAAAGTTTCAGTAGGTTTATTCTTGAGATTCTGAATGTAAAAAACATCCGGTGCATTCTTTGTTTTAAACCTGAACCGGTCCATGAGCTCTGATGCCATGCTTACCCAATTATCCCATTTCTTGGGATTCTAGCTAATATACCAAGACAAAGAGCCCCTAGTAAGGCTCCTCATAAAGAGCTTCATCCGGATCTTTTCGTCTTTCTCGACCCCGACAAGCTTGTCACAATAGGTCCTTAGATGAACCTTGGGATCACCTGTACCATCGAACATTTTGAACTTGGGAGGTTTGTACCCCTCTGGCAGTTTGACATCCGGCTGTATGCACAGATCTTCATAGTTCAAACCCTCTATTCCTCTGTTGCCTTCAACCTCTTGAACTCGTCTTGTTAACAGTTTGAGTTCTTCAACCGTGTTTTTAATAAGCAGGTCCTTCTCAGAAGATTCTAGTGTATATGAGATTGGTTGGGTAGAGTGATGTACAGTTTCCACATATATAGGGTTTCTTTGATGGATGCCAGGAACTTGAGTGTAGTGATGGTCATTGGTGGAGTTTTATGGATCGGGAATGAGTGGTTGTGTCTTTTGGGGAGTGTGGTAAGTAGTGGTCTGTGGGTACAGAATTAGTTGGTGATGATGTTGTGGTTGAGTTGGTATTGGCAATGGATTAATGTTTTGGGTCGGAGTTGTGTATTGATTTGGTGCGGGAGGATTTTGTGGTTGTTGGTTTTGTGTGTTCTGAGGAGGTGTCGGGTTCTTTGTATTTTGTTGGTGGATGTCAGGGGACATTAAGGGTAAGTGACAGGTTTTCCAAGTTATGGACCTGCTCAAGTTCTCCTTGTAGTTCTAGTATCTTTTGTTCCAGTCTTAAAACCAAGTCATTCGGGGACGGAGTACTACGGCCATCTGAAGTCTCTGCGTTCTCGACATTTTCCTTTCGGATCCCACTTAAGTCGTCCATCATTGCTTTCCCTTTGCTTTTTGCGTTGCTTGGAGGAGGAGGTGGTTGAGGGCCTCTAGATCTAGTATGATATGCTGATGAGGCCAGTATAAGTGAACCAACCTAAGGGGATGGGAATAATCATAATGAAATAAGCAAAAACAAAAAGGTAACAAGTCATTGAGGATTCTGAAATGCTTGCAATATTTAAACACATATTGCCAAATGTAAACTCGCGTCTTAATTTGGGAGCCTCATTGTGCCCGAGGTACGCCAAGCGACAAATAAATTTGGAGAACTTCAAATGCCAATAAATTCTTCATTTCATAATATTAAAATAGACGAATCCCAAAACGACACCAATATAATAATAAAATAAGTCACTACTAGCACTTGGCCTTATTACATTTTTAGGAAATGCAAGTAAATCTAATTTATTTGGTCCCAGAAGGACCTTCCCCAGATTTGATCTTCTGGACTCCATCATACAGATCTCTCAGCTCGCGCAGTCCCAGTAGCAAGTAGGCTCTGGCCAGATGTCCTCCCTCAGCTCCTTAGCATTCTGGCAATTTTCAATCCTCTTTATGACTTTGCCCTTCAGCTCCACTATTCCTCGCTCCAAATATTCCAGTTTCTTGTTGAAAGTGATTGCCATATCTTTCCACTCCTCGATCAGCCTCACATTCCTTTTATGTATTTCCCGGTGCTCATTCTCAGAGTCGTGAATCCTTTTGCGCAGCCTGTTGTATTTGACTTGGGCTTCAGCTTCCTTGTCTATGATTCTATTCCCTTGACCAATTCATGGTGTCACCACTCCTTTCAAATTATCCTCCAACCATGCCTAGTAGAGAGGCTCGCACCCTGCATGATACCTGTCTGGCTCAACAGTGCTTTTCTCCACAATGATTTTGCAGTGCCACATGTGTTGAGCTTGGCACTTGTAAGAGGCGTCATCATCATGGAAGTCTGCCCTGAAACGACTCATTTTGAAAACCCTTGGTACGACCTATTTTCTGCCTGCTTGCCTCATAACTCGCATAGGGACGTATGGATATATCCCTCTCAACCTGATCAGCACCAAGTGCGGAGCCTCCCTAAACCTGATAATAAACTCGTCTATTGGGAACCAGTCAACCATCCATTGTACATGTTCCTTGGTCAGATTGTCGAAGAACTCCCATTCCCTGGTATTTTCCGGCTGAGCAAATCTGTCTGGAATGTAAGTCATCTGCTTAGGGTGATGGAAGGCAATGTGGTCATTCCAAGCCCTTGGCAGAAATTCGTGACAATAGCGACCTTTTTGGAGATGCTCTAGCAACCATAACTGCATCAACAAATTACAATCCTCGAAATGCTTGACCCCTCTCTGACAGCGCTCCAGAGCCCTGTAGATGTCGGCTATGATCATGGGGACTATGGTATATGTCTTCCCATTAATCCCTTCCATCAAAGTCTTGGCGACCATAGCCAGCCTAGTGTAGATTCTTCCCTTTTTCATTGGAAACACTACCAGGCCTAGAAAGCACACAATGAATACAAACACTCTGCGGTGGATATGACCCAGTGAAGTGAGGGAGATCTCATCATGGTAAGTGCGGAAGACTTGATATAGCCATACCTCTCATATAGATATTCGAAAGGTACGTAGGAATCCTTCAAGCACACTAGGTCGACATTCTTTTTCAGCCCCATCATCTTCAAAAATCCCCTGCCCGTACGATTTTCTAGTACCAATAGCCCAGGACTTTCCCAAGTCAGTCCTGTGAGTCCTCTTATTTCCTCTAGAAGCGGTGTTATCTCTGTCACCGAAACGGAACACAACTCTTTCACTATCCCAGAATAAAGTGGCAGCCTCGATCAATTTGTTGTTTGGATCAATATCCAGCAAGGAAGCCAAGTTAACCAAGTACTTTTTCACATGCTTCTTGTCACTTGAGGAAAGGTCCTCCCACCAATCTAGCAGTAATGGTGGGATGTTGCTAACCATACCGAATCTGGGGACCTCGTGCCTCATTTTCTGCAAAATTGAAGGGTTAGACCTTACCCTCACCGGGCTTGACTATTTATACATTTATGATCAACATATCGGCATTTAGTTCTCCCAATTAATGCACAGAACGTGGTTGTGTCCGCTGGGATTATGGAAAACCCGATGGACTTTGGATAAGGCTTATCTTAAAGGACCATTATGTGGACAACATAACTGATCCGACTAGGTTTGACTATGATGCATGCACAATTTTAACTAGAGTAAGGTTTCTATGGGGTTTTAGACTGGTACCCTCAAGCAGATAACTCAAGGGGGAAGGCACGGAACCGTCGACTGCACCGCTGATCGACTGGTTTTACAAGTCAGTTTCAGGATAATAAAGAAATCATAAATTCTTGAAAAAATAGACAGTTAAATTCAAATAAAGGATAGAGGTGTCGGATAAAGAATGCTTGGACTAATTTGTAAAAGACAAGTTCGTTATGGTAAGAGCCTAAAAAAATCCCTAGTAGAGTCGCCATGTTGTCGCCCTCCCCCCCCCCTACCCCTTTTGATGGGGAATTCCGGGTTCCGACATTCCATGGTGTGTAATGACTCATTTCCTTTTGGGAATTGGGTATTTGAAGAGTCTCCACCTAATGGATTACGGTGCGTTAGGGCACCTAAAGTGATTAACTCTTGGATTGGTTTGCATTACCAGAGATTAGGGTAAGGGCTCGAAGTAACTTCGAGGGGAAGGTGTTAGGCACGTCTCTTGGTCCACAACTGTGAGTCCCGGCCGAACTTATATTCACAAATTAGTCCATTATAAGTAAACATTTGTCACACCTCCTTTTTTACTACACCAGGAAGGGCGTAAAAGAGTTTTCCCAATTAAAGGACAATCAAAACGGGGATTATTATTAAAAGATTCAGAGTTTCCACTTGGGAGATTTATGGTGTCCCAAGTCACCGGTTGAATCCCGAATCGAGGAAAAACTTGACTCTGTTTAACAGTCCGCGAACCAGAAATCCGAGTAAGGAATTCTGTTACCCGGGAGAAGGTATTAGGCATTCCCGAGTTTCATGGTTCTAGCACGGTCGCTTAACTGTCATATTCGGCTTAATTATCTAATTTTAATCAATTATAAACTTATGTGCAAATTTCAGCTTTTAACTGCTTTTATTCAATTTTTAAAGAAGATTAAACGTCGTTTAAAACACGTCTTTGGATGACGCCACATGAAATGCACCCGCAATCCTAAATATATTTTATTCAACGTTTTAAGATTTGATTTGGGTCACATGAAATGCACACCCGAGTTTAGGAAGGTAATATTATTAAAATACGCGCCTAAAGCAACTAACGCATTTGCGACTTTGCGAGGGCCATGGAAAATTCGCTAAATGGCACGCCTCAAATTCTAAGGATTAAACAAGATTAATTAAATGAGGGCCATGCGACTTAAGATTTTTGTTTGGGCATGGCATACCTCGGTTCCAATTTGTAAAAGAAATTCAAACTAAATTTTGGAGGTCCATAGCTATTTGTGTTGTTAAATATGGCACACCTTAAGTTCATTTTAGAGAGAGTCTAATTAATTATGGAAGAGAAGAAACCCCAGGAGTTCAGAATATCAACTATGCTAAAAGCCCGAACTAAATTTGCTATCAGCAAACAAGCAAGCAAGGGAACTGGGCCAACGAAATCAAGCAGGCCCAAACGATGCCAAATACGCAATTCTGATTCTGGGCAAGTCTTTTCAGATTCAGTCCCAATATGAGCCCAAAACCCCGTGAGTCTGAGAATGACGAGCAAAGACTCGACTTCGAATCCCTAAAGCACCCAAATTGCGCCCGAAAAGCCATGAAGGAACCAAATTTCAACAAGGGCAAACTATTGATCATGAAATTCTTTAAACACAAAATTAACGTTCAACTTTGACAACTAAATGATATGCAACTTCAAATCTCAAAATCTCACGTTAACTCTAAGTACTGACATGGGAGTAAACCTCAACAAATCCTGTGAAATTGCCACTAAACAGCCATATGATTCCAACTTGTTAAAAGAAATATGTGACGAACTCTACTAGGCTGAGACATTCTCAGAACAAAAAAAAACAGATTTGACTTTCATTTGAAATCCCTCATTGAAGTAAATCATCACATGAACAAAAGGGAAAGGTTGAACAACAAACTTCTGAAGTTACTAAACTATGCTTCAAACCATAAGAAAGCAGGTTTTAAAGACCAAATGGAAGGCAAAACATGGATCAATTGTGTTGTACCCAAAAATCTGAATTAATACATTTGAACCATGACCATGAAAGGCACATCTATAGATGAAGAGTTTCAACCAATCAGCTAAGAGCCACAGTCCTCAATCAATACACATTAAAAGGTCTAACAGTTTTGAATCACTATATTCGAGCAAGCTCAAATCCAAACCTTAAAACGAAATAGAATGTTAATGACATGTATGACTATATATGGTGAACTAAACTGAAGAACACATGAAGAAATTGTAAGAACTCTAGCATCATTTGACAAAAAAAAATGTAGCAATTATCATTTCTCTTCAAGCTTGGCTACATGACTTTCATCTTTGCATTTCACATGCTACTCAGGGGATCAGTACATACCTGAATATAGCAAAAATAGAATCAGAAACCAAAGTGGAGATCCAGAGGAAAACAACATCAGCAATAAACACCATGAGCAATAACTCAGCAGGAGAAATAGCAGCAGAAACTAGCTCAAACCAGCAATAAAACAGTGTTTTCCAAATAGTAAACCCAAACCAGCTTTAAAATATCCAGAATTCTACCCATTTTTAGCCTAGAATGCAAAACTATCAAAGGTTCAGTGATTTCAACTGACTATTAGGATTAGAATAACCAAAACCCAAGCAAAATTTTCAGTAGTTTCTCAGAAAATCCCAGAATTATAAGTTATTTCAGAATTTCTTCAGGGCAGCAACCGTTTTTGATTTTTCTGGATTTCATCTCCCAAAAAAAATCTCCCTTCAAAGGCAAGAAAAGTTGCCTTTATAAGCAAGGCACTAGGGCAACAAAGAATGGGTTCAGTTTTACACTTGAACCCTTTTTGAATTTTCATTTTTGCTCTCATGTCCTCGGTTTTAAAATCAGCATTTCATATAAGTCCCAATCCCAGCTTCTAAGAAGCTTCCCTATTCAGTTACAAGAGATTCCCCCCACCTAAATTTCCTATACTAACCCCTAGACCCTCTGTTTTTACTTTGGGAACCAAATGGGTCACATTGACCTAATAGCTCAAACAGACATGGGCTCAGACCCGACCCCAAAACCCAAACAAACCCCTTGAGGTGAGGTCTAAACTGGCCTCAAAGCTCGAGCAACAAAGACAACCCAAACCAAATCAGTATTTCATAGCAGGCAAAAGAAAACACTCAAACAATTTCCAAAACCCCAAACCTAAATTAAGTGGCTGACTAATTAACAAAATAGGCAGGGATTCAAAATTACCTAATTAAATTAAACTATGTGACCAAAACAAAAGACAAAAATGAGAAGTTTAAGCATGGCACTAATGAAAACTAAATAGACCACAAACTTCAGATTTGAAAAAGAAAGCTGAAAAGCCAATGGAACAGATACGAACACAAAATCAATCTAGAGGGAAACTAGGTTCAAAACCTTGCTCGAATTTTAATCAAAGTAAAACTAAAGAAAGGGAGAATAAAAGAAGAGGAACAAAAGCTGAAACTCGTATAGAAAAGAAAAGGGAAGGAAAGTTACACTAGTAAACCCGAAATGGCATCGGACATCTTGATTTAAACGGAACTGATGCTAATCACTTGTTCTTCGTCAAGAACAAATGAGCAGCACCAATTTGCGTTGAATCAGACTTCAAACACAAACAAATTGGAGGCCTATGGTCATGCATGCCAACAGATTTGACGGAAATTGACTTCGGGCATTTTAGGGTTCGAACTCAGATTTGAAATTCGAAGAATTCTGGGGTGATTTGAGGGAATCTAAGTGGGGATTTGGAGTGAAGGAGAGACGGGGGTTCAGGGGTGTGATTTTGGGGTCGAACAGAGGCGGCGGCGCCACTAGAGAGCACAGGGGCGACGCTAGGGTTTTTCTTTTAAACCAAGATTCGAGACGTTCTGGGTTTGTTTGATGGAAGGTGCTTGTAGATTTGGACTGAGGGAGTTGAGGAGGGTATTTGGTGTTAATTTGAGGTCGGTTCGTGGTGGCGCCACCTCCGGTGGTGGGCGGATTTATAGGCGGTGGCATTAGGGTTGCAGAGACAGGTTGTGAGGGAGATGAGTGAGGGGTATGGGGCATGTTTGGACAGTTAAATACTAGATGATCCGAGCTTCAGGACCGTCCGATCAAGAAACCTCGACGGTCCTGATCTATTGCCCATGAAACGGTGTCGTTTTGATTAAAGGGGGGAGAACGGACCGGGTTAAGGTGGTTTGGGCCGGGTGAGGGGGTTTGGACTGTAAGCACGTGATTTTTGCCCAATATGAGAATTACTCCCAAAAAATCCAAAAATAAAATGATTTTTCTTTGGTGTGCAATTTAGTGATATTTTGTGATATTTTGAATAATTATTTGTATTCGTCTGTGCGTGTTTATTTGCTAAATTAATAAAAAATACAAAAATATGTCGCATTTGGCATGTAGGATTTAATTCTACAATTGTTAGTAATTAAATTTGTTTTACAAAAATTAAAAATTACAAAAATAGGCATCGTTTGCATTTTTAGCATTTAATATCCAAATATACAATTTTATGCTTAATTATTACTTAATTGTGCGTTAATTGTTATTGGGAGTTAATTTGCGCTTTTATAACTTAATTTAGTTCTTAATAATAAGTTAAGTATTTTTATAATTTAGTTTTAGAGAAATAAAAGAAGAAAAGAGAGCAAAAATATAAGGAAAGTCGGAATTGGGCCTCTTCTTCGATTTCAAGCCACAGGCCCAAAAAATGGCCCAATCTTCCCTACGACCCAGTCCATTTCGAACTGGGTCGACCCAGTCCATAACCCAAAAGACCCAAACCCCCTTTGTCTTTCATTTTTTACAAAACAAAAACAAAACAAAAAAAAATAAAAGAAGAAAACCCTAGACTAAGTCATCCGCCCCCACCCCTCCTATCTTCTTCTTCTTCCTCTCTTTCTCCTCCTACCCCAAGCTCCTCCCATGGCAGCCCTTCCCCCTCACACCCCTGCCCCCCTCACATCAACACACACACAACACAACCACTCTCACCCCCACGACATCCCCTCGCGGCCATGGCTGCGTTTTTCAAGTTCGTCGAGCAACTTCTACGCCACCATTGTTGCCCGTAGTTGCATTTCCTCCTGCTGTTGCGTTTTATTCTTCTCCAACACTGCTGTTGCTGCATTTTTCATCCTTCATGTTGCTGCTGCGTCGTCCAAACAAACCACCACAACTGCTGCCCGCCGCGTCCAGCCATGGACGAGCTTCATCGAGCTCGAACTCGAGCTCCCATGGCTGTCGTTGCATCTTCTCCGACACTGCTGCTCCAGCAGTGTTGCTGCTACTGCCTTCTGCTTGTGACGGGCTGCCATTGTTCGTTTTTAAACGATGCCAAACGACCACCTTCTTTGGTCGTCCGTTCGTAGTCGTCTTCGGCGTCAAGTTATCTTGGTGCGAGATTCGTTTCCGGACAGATTGTTTCCATCCGAGTTCATCGTCATTCGTTTGATGCTTTGGTCGTCAAAACAGTCCGTACGTATGTCGTTCGATCCGGTTAGTAGATTTTGAGTTTTATGTTTGTCCGTATTTCGTTTTGATATTTCTCGAATCTAAAATCGTTAGATATTTGATTTTTTGTGTTGTTTGTTCATGTGAATTAATTTTCAGATTTCAAATGGAAAGTTAATTAGTGGTTCTTCATGTTTATTTCATGTTTGTTTTATTGTTTAAGTAAGAATTTGTTAGTTTGATGTTTGTTAGATTCAAATAGAAATTTAATTAATTGTTTCTTCAATTTGTTTCATGTGTTTATGTATTGTTAGAAATCGTTAATATTGTTAAGTTCAAGTTTAAGTTCATAATTGTTTATTCGTCGATCTTGTTATTTGTCTAAAAAGAATTTAGTTGTGTTAAAGGAAATATATTGATTTAATCGTTTAATCCGTCATGTTTGTTGTGTTAAAATAGATTCATTCATGTTCATACTTTGTTTGGATGATCTTGAATCCGAATTTTGTATAGTTTGATTTCTTGTTTATCATTTATGATTATTTCTTGAATTTGTCTCATAATCTTGTTTAAGTTTAATATAGGAATTGTTTGTTGTAATGTTGTTAGAGTAGTTGATTTTAAGTTCAATATTATTGAATTTAGAAAATCTAAATATACTTGTTTGTTGTTGTTGTTGAATCCGAAAATAGGATTGTTTGTTGCTAAAATATTGTTCAATCAAATTTTAGTTGTTCTTTGTTGTTCAATTTGTGTTCATTTGATTTGTTGTTGAAATGTTGAAGAAATCATGTTCATGTGATTTGTTGTTGAAATGTTGAAGAAATCATGTTCATGAAATTTGTTGTTTGAACATTGTTAGAAATTAATCATATTGTCTATATTTTGGTTAAGATTGATTAATTGATGTGTTATAGCTGATGGGTAGTTTGTTAATTTATAGTACTTTCGGGGGTAAAATAGTAATTTGCAATAGGGTCGGAGGGGTAGTTTAGGAATTGTACATTTTGTAATTGTTTATTTGAAGCATGGGGACAAAATGAAATGGGGTGGGTTGTGATATGGTTATTTAATATAAAGGGGGGACAAGAGAAAATTTAGTGGGAGGAATCTTGTATTATTTTATGTTAGGCATGGGGGACAAAATATAATGGGGTGGTGTGATATGTTTATTTAATGTAATGGGGATGAGTGGAAAGATAATGGGTTGGGTAGAGAAAAAGTATTGATTTTAATTAATTGAAAGATTTATGGGATGGGTTATAAGAAGTCTTAAAATCAGAATAGAAAGGAACAGATAGAGAACACACAGAGAGAGATACGAGACAAGAAAAAATACACATACAGATAGAAAGAAAAATAAGAGAGAGAAAAAAAAGGGCTGAATATTTAAGAGAAAGAAAAATTCTGAAAAATATTTAAGCTTTCAAAATAAAAATAAAAACTAAAAAAAATCTACTGCTTTCTTTCTTTGTTTGAAATTAGTATTAATGGTTGTTGTTTCATTTAAAGCTTAAAGCTTTTGTTTTTGGGATTACTACTCCACCGGTCTGTTACTGGGTTGTTACTGTTGCTGGGCAGTTGTTGCTATTGTACTGTTATTATTGCTGCTGATTCTCATCATCATTTTCTTTTGCTTCCAATATCAGGTACATATCTGTAAATTCATGTCATGAAAAGCTTCAACATGGCAAGTAAATGAAGTTTGGAATTATAAGGATGTCTTCTACTCATTTAAATTTTATTAGTTTAAGTTTCAGTTTTGTTTTAGTTGGTTAATATAGTATTATACTTGACATGATAAACTGTTAACTAATTAACCTTCTGGAGTAGTAAATTCCACGATAATCTTATATGTTTTGAGGACTAGTGATGACATTTACTGTTTGAATTGATAGGGAACATTGCAGAAAATTGGCCATTAATTAAATCTTGTGATATTGTTAGCTAAGTAAAGAATAGTACAGAAATACCCAGAAATTACATTACTAGCTTATTTTGTCAAATATCCAATTTTGTTTAAGGCTAGATGATGTCGTCTTATTAAATCAATTGGTATATTAATTCTCTTTCTTAATAACAAATGGCATAGTTATTTTAGGAACGCGATCAACTCATTTCTTTTAATGTATGAAATAATGTCGATGATTTTTTTACAAAATATAGAGTTAGTGTTTGCAAATATTTGCATAGGCAGAGAATAAGAATTGGTTTATTTATCTCAAACTCAATCTTCGTAATCAAAAATTAACTAAATAATTATAACTTTGGACTAAAAACAAGTATATGAGAAGGATATGGGATTTATAAGCACGAATTGCAACATTTTATGTCAAGGATATGTAGAAATAGAGTTCGCATTAAATATAACAATGAAAATTCTTCAGAAACTATTAATTTGTTTATCAAATTAATTCTTTTTCCAGTTTTATATGCGATTCGATTTTTGGATATATTAATGTTGTATCCACGATAAAAATGGTAGTATTTTTAGTTACATGTTGTTTGTTTCTTTTTCATATCATTAATTCTTTAAAATTTGAATAGTTTTGAGGTATATAATTCATACGCATAAAATAAGACTTGCGGTCAACACATAATAACTTTTGAATGCTTTTCAAGAAAATACAGAGACGTCTAAATCAATGTTTCTCTATGGCTTTCATATAAAAATAAGTGGATGCAATAAACAATTTGTAGAGAATTTTATCAAGAATATTTTGTGAAATTAGGGATACGTTCGCGTGGCCTAAATTACATTTTTAAAGGCAGTTCGGATTATGCGTTCGCGCAACTTTGAGCCAAAATTTTAATTCGTCGGGGGATATTAAATTAATTTTATAAAACCCGAGATGTGCGGTTCACTATTTAAGAAAGGCGAATGTTCTTAATTTTATTTTTAAACACAATTTCGAAAAAATAATTATTTTTATAATAAATATATTGTCAATATCATTGTGTACACGTACGCGTGATACGATTTTTCACGTTAAAAAATATATAATATATAAAACGAATACACGTACGCGTGATTCGATTCGAAGAAGGGTCTTTAATTATAAACAATCTAAACAGAAGCGGTAACAAAATCATGCAATAAAAATGTAAAATCGAGATAATTAAGCCAAGAATAAAAACAGTTAAGCGACCGTGCTAGAACCACGGAATTCGGAAATGCCTAACACCTTCTTCCGGATTAACAGAATTCCTTACTCAGGATTTCTGGTTCGCAGAATAATAAACAGAGTCATATTCTCCTCGATTCAGGGATTAAAATTGGTGACTTGGGACGCCTTAAAATTCCCAAGTGGCGACTCTGAAACAAACAAACAAATCCCGTTTCGACTGTCCTTTAATTGGAGAAAACCCCTACGCCCCTCGCGGAGGCGGAAAAAGGAGGTGCGACAGCTCTGGCGACTCTGCTGGGGAACAAACCCAGAACCACTGGTTCAGGGTTCAAGAATTCGAGCTTAAAATAACTGTTATAGTTGGCTTTATTTATTATCTGATTTTTACATGATATATGCTTAATGTGCTAAATGATGCTTTTACCGCTTTAATATTATCTGAATTGTGTATATAAAACTGCTACGAAACCCTTCTTCTTTCTGAGTCTTCTAAATTTATGGTGTACACGTGCGCGTGGCCCACCTTTCTGTTAGAAGTCATACCAAATAAGACGAAATTGGGACAAGTAACTAGGTCGGGCAGACTTTCGTGCTCCCGGTACGTTGCCCCCATTTCGGCTCAAGCTGTCCACTTGGGTAAGCCAGGGCTAGAACAATATGCCTCAGATTTTTCACTTAGAATAACTCAGCTACATACCGGATCCCTAGTAGGAACGTTTGTTTGCATCACGTGCATTTGACTTTGGAGGCTCAACACAGGGGTTGGGTCTGTCTAGGACAGGTGTACCAAAAAATGAAAATGACCATCTTGATGCATCTTACTTGCTACTATTTGCGCATTTATTTGATTCGCACTTGTGTGTTGACTGACTTTTGAATATCAGGAATAAAATTTTGAAATTGAAAAAAAAGAAAAAGAAATAGCGGTTAGGGAATTGACTGTTTATTTTTGAAAAAAAATCAATGCCTAAATATTGTCAAAACTCTGCCGAAATTTCGAGAAAATGAAAAAATATATATATTTTATTAGTTTGTTTTACTAAAAAGAAAATGAAAAATAGAAAAAAAAGAGTCGTTGTTCTATCTTATTTTAAAAAAAAATATAAAAAGGAAAATAGTTTGTCTTCCCCTGAAAATGACAATGAAAAAGAGTCTTACTTTTAAAATAGTTTTTTTATTTGTTTCTGAAAATACCAAAATGAAAATGAAAAGAGTCGTGCTTTGAAAGTGGTTTTGTTATTTGTTGCTGAAAAAGAAAAAAAATTGTTTTAAAATAGTTCGGTTATTTTGCCCGAACTACGCGGGTTTGATTCTCACCGGATGTGAGATACGTAGGCAACCCTCATCGGGTCCAACCCCCTTTTTGCTAAAAAAGCCAAAAACGAATAAATAATAAAAAAAACATGTTATAAATAAATCGGGTGATGTCCAACCCACCTTTTGCTAAAAAGCCAAAACAAACAAATGAGAAAAAAAAACATGTCAAATTTTAATTTTATCATCAAGAAGTCGGGTGACGCTGTTTTATCAAGACATAGCCGAATGTTCCCGAAAGGGACGCCGGAAGGCTGACTTTGCATAAACAGTCACTTTTGGGTCATATTTATGATTTGGTCCAGTTAACCCACACAGCCTTAAAAATCTTCATCACCGAGATGTTGAAAGGCCGTGTTTGCAATATTGAGTTTTCTATTTTTGAAAAATGATAAAAAGAGTCATAAATAAATCAGGTGATGCTGTTTGTCATAAATAGCCGAATGTTCCCGAAAAGGACGCCGGAAGGCTGACTTTGCATAAACAGCCACATTTTGGGTCATGTTTAGGATTTTGGTCCAGTTGACCCACACAGCCTTAAAAATCTTCGTCCCCGAGGCGCTGAAGGGCCGTGTTTGCAACACCACGTTTTCATTGTAATTTGAAAAAAAAAACAAAGAGTCAGCGGTCAGGTGAATACCATTTGAAATTTTTTTAGTCAAAAATAAGTCGAGCCAGCTTCGGCCGCGTCTTAAATCGTTCTTGCCGAAATAGCCTTAGAATATCTTGTTATCAAAAGGCTATTTTCGTAAAAGAACGAACAAGTGTGTAAAGTGTCATAAAATAATCCTCTCCGGCCTCAAAATTTGGAAGGGGCCACGTTTGCAAAAATAACCGTTCGGTTGCATTTGTCAAACGGAGAAAGGAAGCTGGCCGTTTGTTTTGGAGTTTGTAAAACTTTTGATTATAATATGTGGGTTGTTTGATTTTCGAGTTCGTAGGTCATCTTCAAACCTTTGAAACCCAGTTTATTTTAAAAATTGAAAAAAAATGATTAGTATTGTTTATCTTTTATTGGTCCGAACTACGCAAGGTCTGATTCATGCTTGGTCATGATACGTAGGCAATCTCCATAAGATTCGACCACCACTGGAAAAAAAATGGAAGAAAGAAAAATAAAGGAAAGTGCAAGTGCATCGCATCTCTGATAGAACGGTTTAACTGCTTAGGTGCATTGCATCTCTAATATATGATTATCTGTCAAATGCCCTGACACTAACGTGATGGCTTCTCTTTGTTGTGTTCATATATAGAAAAGTGGTTGGTTGTGGTAACTCCTCCCTGCAAAGCAAATGACACAGAACCTCAGAACAGGGTGGGTCGGTACTGATGACCGACAACAATTGGTTGAACAGAACAACGGGTTGGTAGAAGAAGTGAAAATGCTGAGACAACATGTGGCAGACATGTATCAGGCATGGATAACTGGGAAAGCACCACCCCCACCACCGCCAAGCTTTTCAAACTCTGGCATTACCCATCCCCCATACTCTCCATCCCAACCCACTTATGACAGCTTTCCTAGCTACCCGAGTAGCTCCATCACTCGTCCACGCTACTCCCCTCCCCAATGCTACTTCTCTCCACGAGATTCCCAAAGACGGGCTTCACTTTCCAAATACCCAGCTCCACAGAAGGCCTATCCACCCTCACAAGCCTACCGGAAGCCCCCTGGATCAGGTTTCCGGCCCAATCAAGCATTTAGGAACGAAAGGTTGCTGAAACGAGGAAAGGCTCTCACCCCTATCGGAGTATCTTATGCAAGTCTGTTTGAAAGGCTAAAGCATGCTGGCTTGATTGAGCCGCTCCCCGCATATACTCCAGATCCACATGCAAGAAACTTTGATCCGGCAGCGCGATGCGCGTACCACTCCAATGTCATAGGGCACAACATTGAGAGTTGTCGTAATTTGAAAAAGGAAGTAGAGAAAATGATCCAAGAATGGCGGATTGTGATCGATAACAGTGACATGGAGCACTCGAACCCTATCGAGAACTTGTTGACGGAGGTTGATGACGTGGAAGCTGATAATGCTCTTGGCAATACTAATGCAAAGCTTAGTGGCTAAGATGCCAATTTTGATAAAATGGGAGGACGCTCCGTTCCTTGGTTAGCAAGAGAGAAGCTGGTGGTGTCTTATTTTGTTGTCATTTCTGTTGTCCGGATTATTCTTAGGGTTGTAATCCGAATATTGTCTTGTGTCAAACCTTCTTATCTTTCCAGTTTGTCATATCAATTTGTTTAAGTTTTGTCAAGGCTGTGTTAGGATTTTATTCTGGTTGTTTTGTTTGTTTTATTATTCAAACCATTTCGCCGGTAGTCTAATACAAAAGTCGGTCTTTTGTTGTTTCCAGTCATCTTTTGTTTAGTCCTTTTATCATTTTTTGTTCAGCGCCGATTCCTCGTGACATGACATGCGCACATATTGGGCCTAATCTTAAAAGTTAATCATAAAACCCTCGGAAGGTGATTAAAGCATTTAAAGGAAATAAGAACGGTTTGAGATTATTTGAAGCCCGAGTCATGTGGAACTGGGGCAAGTTAAACATAAAGAAAACCGTTAAATGCAGGGTTCGCCAAATTGGCATGAGGGTCGTTCATGAGAATGAGAGTGAGAGTGTCGCCCAGCAGTGCTTTAGAAATGACAAATGAAAAAGCAAGTGTTTAACATAATTGTCAAGTCCAGCACCATCGGAAGAGACTATAAATCTATGTTCAATTGTGTTGTTTGCACTTGGCATGTTTTGAAGACTGGAATGACGAAGGCATTTTGTTCTGCTACCTAAACACTTTATCCTTCGTTACCCCTTTTGAGCCTTATTTATTTTCTTTCATACCCCTCGTTCGGAATCAATAGCAACGACTAGGAAATACGAGCCTGGAAGGTAAAGAAAAAAATAAAAAAAAAACGAAAAAAGCAAAAGAAGAGAAAAATGATAAAAGAAAAGAAAATAATAAGCAAATGAAAAAAAGGAATTGGGAACTACGTTTGACCTGATTCCTCAAAGAGGATACGTAGGCGCCTCACGGCTCGGTCATAGGGTGCATGGTGTGCATAGTGTAACCATAGTTTTGAAAAAATATAAATCAATCAAGTAAAATATCCCCAAGCAAGAAACTGGGGCAAAAGTTGCGTTTGTGGTAAATAAATCTAGTTCCGAAAGTTGTAACTAATAACCCAGAATTAATGCATTTTTGAGCCTTTAATACCCTTTTTTTTCTAGCCCTATCCAAAACCCACATTACGGTCCAAAGAAAGACCTTCTGACCAGTCTTCAAAAGATGCCAAGTCAGACAAATGAGAGTCTTACCGGCGAACATAACATTCTGTTCCACAGCAGAAAGGACTCTAATCTCCAGCAGAGAGAGTCATACCGGCAACACTCCAAATCCCCAGCTGGAAAGAGATATAAATGAGAGAGTCTTATTGGTGAAAACCTTCACAGGCACCATAAGGCGATGAAAGCTGAAAGAAAAACCAAAATGAGAGAGGCTTGATAGTGAAAACCCTTCGGGCACTACAAGTCGAATAAGATTGGGAATCAGATGGGGGATAGTCAAGGGAAGACCTCGAAAGACGATTGATGACGAGGATAGGCCACATGTGCATGTCATGACCATTAGAGTCGGTATTTGCGTTTGATAGGTTTTTATTTATAGTTTCTTTTATTAAAGAGTCATCTTTTTCCGTTGTCTTTTATTCTGTTTCCTTTTATCTTTTCCTTTCATAGAAATTTCCCCAGTAGAGTCTGTTTGGTCAGAACCAGTGGGAAATGACTTCAAAATAGGCCATCAGCTTTCCAAGATAAAACCAACTAGTACATACAAATGGTATAGTTAGCAAGGAACAAGCGCGAGGCCAGTGTCAAGAAAGATATCTCCAGCAAAAGTAGATTGACAAAAGGATCAACGAGTGTCAAGAGGGATATCCTTGCCAAAATCAAAGGTTATTAAAACCTCAAGGCCAAGGCCCGTGGACAAACAATGAGAGCAATAAGCATGATTTGGGAAATTCATGTGAGACTAAAAGGTCGGGAAAATACAAGTTTCCGAGCCATGCCACGAAAGAAGAGGGATATCCCCAGCAGAAAAGGATTATCCCCAGCAAATAAAATCATCCCCAACAAGTTTTGGAACGCAGAGCAGGGAAGGAGAAAGGGAAAAGCCATCCCAGTAGGCGTATCACAACCAACCACCGCATTTCAAACTAACAAATTTTGTTTGATTTGAAACAGGTAAAATAAATGGCATTTATAACGGAAATGCATGCCACAAGAAAGATTGTCAAACTGGGGCAGAAAATTTTCTTTTCAGTTAGAAAATTTTCCGGAAATCAGGTACCCATTTGGGGAAGAATAAAGATAACACCAAGGAAGTGGTCTTTGAACCAGGGTTGCCCCAACATAATAAGTTTCCAATGAAGGAAGTTGATCCCCAGCAGACAGAACAAAGGGATGACACTTGTGCTCAGAAAAACAAAAGCCATTATCATCCCCAGCAGCTTCCAGAAGAATGAAGCATCGATTTGAAGGGATAAAATTCCCCAGCAGCGTTATCCTCAACAACGTTATCCCAAGAAGATAACACTTTTATCCCCAGCAGTGTTGAGAGAAAATAAATTCTGAAAAAAAATTGAATTTGAAGGAGGGGAAGAAAGGAGACTCCCACAGTGGTATTATCCCCAGCAAGCAAGAACAAAGCAGAGCGAAGGAAGGAGAAAAGAAAAGAAGAAATTACGAAGGTAAGTTTCTCAAATCATTGATCTTTACATTTTCCTCTTAGGATAAAAAGTCCTAATCTGATGAACTTCCCTCCCGATACAATCTTGGTCCGATGAAATTTTTCTCCCAAGATAAGATATCAAATCTTAGTCCGATGAATTTTCTCCTAAGATAGAAATCTTGGTCTGATGAAATTTTTCTCCCAAGATAATATAATAAAATCTTAGTCGGATGAATCTTTCTCCTAAGATCACAACAAAATGGACCTAGTCTGACGATTTATCTCCTAGAGTCAAAATCTTGGTCTGATGAAATTTTTCTCCCAAGATAATATAATAAAATCTTAGTCGGATGAATCTTTCTCCTAAGATCACAACAAAATGGACCTAGTCTGACGATTTATCTCCTAGAGTCAAAATCTTGGTCTGATGAAATTTTTCTCCCAAGATAATATAATAAAATCTTAGTCGGATGAATCTTTCTCCTAAGATCACAACAAAATGGACCTAGTCTGACGATTTATCTCCTAGAGTCAAAATCTTGGTCTGATGAAATTTTTCTCCCAAGATAATATAATAAAATCTTAGTCGGATGAATCTTTCTCCTAAGATCACAACAAAATGGACCTAGTCTGACGATTTATCTCCTAGAGTCAAAATCTTGGTCTGATGAAATTTTTCTCCCAAGATAATATAATAAAATCTTAGTCGGATGAATCTTTCTCCTAAGATCACAACAAAATGGACCTAGTCTCACGATTTATCTCCTAGAGTCAAAATCTTGGTATGATGAAAATTTTCTCCCAAGATAATATAATAAAATCTTAGTCGGATGAATCTTCTCCTAGGATCAAAATCTAGTCTGATGAATTTTCTCCTAGGATAATTTGAAAAAAAAAGAAATAAGTTTGAATTGAAAAAAAAATGGTTGAAGTCAGGAGCCCCCTGAAGAATAGAATGGCGATTTATTGGTTGAAATCAGGTGCCAACCTAAAGAAAGGAATGGCGATGTATGATTTGAAGTCAGGAGCCCGCCTGAAGAGAGGAATGGCGATTATTTTCAAAGTTGTTGTCAGGAGCCCGCCTGAAGAGAGGAAAGGCATTTTTAAAAGTTGTTGAAATCTTGCCAACCTAAAGAAAGGAATGGCGATGTATTGGTTGAAGTCAGGAGCCCGCCTGAAGAGAGGAATGGCGATTATTTTCAAAGTTGTTGTTGAAGTCAGGAGCCCGCCTGAAGAGAGGAAAGGCGTTTTTAAAAGTTGTTGAAATCTTGCCAACCTAAAGAAAGGAATGGCGATGTATTGGTTGAAGTCAGGAGCCCGCCTGAAGAGAGGAATGACGATTATTTTCAAAGTTGTTGTTGAAGTCAGGAGCCCGCCTGAAGAGAGGAAAGGCGTTTTTAAAAGTTGTTGAAATCTTGCCAACCTAAAGAAAGGAATGGCGATGTATGGTTTGAAGTCAGGAGCCCGCCTGAAGAGAGGAATGGCGATTATTTTCAAAGTTGTTGTTGAAGTCAGGAGCCCGCCTGAAGAGAGGAAAGGCGTTTTTAAAAGTTGTTGAAATCTTGCCAACCTAAAGAAAGGAATGGCGATGTATTGGTTGAAGTCAGGAGCCCGCCTGAAGAGAGGAATGGCGATTATTTTCAAAGTTGTTGTTGAAGTCAGGAGCCCGCCTGAAGAGAGGAAAGGCGTTTTTTAAAAGTTGTTGAAATCTTGCCAACCTAAAGAAAGGAATGGCGATGTATAGTGTTGAAGTCAGGAGCCCGCCTGAAGAGAGGAATGGCGATTATTTTCAAAGTTGTTGTTGAAGTCAGGAGCCCGCCTGAAGAGAGGAAAGGCGTTTTTAAAAGTTGTTGAAATCTTGCCAACCTAAAGAAAGGAATGGCGATGTATTGGTTGAAGTCAGGAGCCCGCCTGAAGAGAGGAATGACGATTTATTTTCAAAGTTGTTGTTGAAGTCAGGAGCCCGCCTTGAAGAGAGGAAAGGCGTTTATTTTAAAAGTTGTGTATTTGAAGTCAGGAGCCCGCCTGAAGAGAGGAATGACGCTTATTTTTAAAAGTTGTTGTTGATGTTGGGAGCCCGCCCAGATAACAGAGGCATACATTTCAGTCTTTACATTTCAGTTGTTGAAGTTGGGAGCCCGCCCAGATAACAGAGGCATACATTTCAGTCTTTACATTTCAAGCATTGAAGTTGGGAGCCCGCCCAGATAACAGAGGCATACATTTCAAGTCTTTAATTTTCAAGTATTGAAGTTGGGAGCCCGCCCAGATAACAGAGGCATACATTTCAAGATCAAGTCAGAGGACAATAAAACAGAGGGTTACAATAGGAATCCCCAGCAGGAAACAATAAAATTCCCCGGCACCGGGAAACAGAAGGTTGCAACAAGAGGTCACAGTACAAACTCAAGTACATGTGTCAAAAGAAGAAAAGCACCGGAAGAAATGCAAGCAGACAAGGAAGCAAGGCAACAAAAACAAATTGTACTCTAGCCTAGCTTCTTGTTTTCTTTTAAGCATGGTGTAACAAGGAGATCGGTAAGCAGTGGTAATAGCATGCAACAACAGTAACAATGCAGTCCCACGGTAGTCCCAGCTACCAAAATTTCCCGAACTACATTGACCTGATTCCTGTTTAGCCCAGGATATGTAGGAAACCTTTGAAGCAAAGGTTCGGTCAAATCTTTTTCAAAAAATGCTTCACACGGAGTACTCGGATGGGCAAAAATCGCTCGCTTTATCTTTGCACGAAAACCCTTCGTGTCTTCGGGCAAAGAGGGGCAGCTGTAAGCACGTGATTTTTGCCCAATATGAGAATTACTCCCAAAAAATTCAAAAATAAAATGATTTTTCTTTGGTGTGCAATTTTGTGATATTTTGAATAATTATTTGTATTTGTCTGTGCGTGTTTATTTGCTAAATTAATAAAAAATACAAAAATATGTCGCATTTTGCATGTAGGATTTAATTCTACAATTGTTAGTAATTAAATTTGTTTTACAAAAATTAAAAATTACAAAAATAGGCATCGTTTGCATTTTTAGCATTTAATATCCAAATATACAATTTTATGCTTAATTATTACTTAATTGTGCGTTAATTGTTATTGGGAGTTAATTTGCACTTTTATAACTTAATTTAGTTCTTAATAATAAGTTAAGTATTTTTATAATTTAGTTTTAGAGAAATAAAAGAAGAAAAGAGAGCAAAAATATAAGGAAAGTCGGAATTGGGCCTCTTCTTCGATTTCAAGCCACATGCCCAAAAAATGGCCCAATCTTCCCTACGACCCAGTCCATTTCGAACTGGGTCGACCCAGTCCATTTCGAACTGGGTCGACCCAGTCCATAACCCAAAAGACCCAAACCCCCTTTGTCTTTCATTTTTTACAAAACAAAAACAAAACAAAAAAAAATAAAAGAAGAAAACCCTAGACTAAGTCATCCGCCCCCACCCCTCCTATCTTCTTCTTCTTCCTCTCTTTCTCCTCCTACCCTAAGCTCCTCCCATGGCAGCCCTTCCCCCTCACACCCCTGCCCCCTCACATCAACACACACACAACACAACCACTCTCACCCCCACGACATCCCCTCGCTGCCATGGCTGCGTTTTTCAAGTTCGTCGAGCAACTTCTACGCCACCATTGTTGCCCGTAGTTGCTTCTCCTCCTGCTGTTGCGTTT
This sequence comes from Nicotiana sylvestris, assembly GCF_000393655.2. NCBI lineage: Eukaryota > Viridiplantae > Streptophyta > Magnoliopsida > Solanales > Solanaceae > Nicotiana > Nicotiana sylvestris. The sequence goes on from NC_091067.1 coordinate 149,990,754, forward strand.
TCTTCTTCTCCAACACTGTTGCTGCTGCATTTTTCATCCTTCATGTTGCTGCTGCGTCGTCCAAACAAACCACCACAACTGCTGCCCGCTGCGTCCAGCCATGGACGAGCTTCATCGAGCTCGAACTCGAGCTCCCATGGCTGTCGTTGCATCTTCTCCGACACTGCTGCTACTACTGTTCCGTGCTGCTGCTCCAGCAGTGTTGCTGCTACTGCCTTCTGCTTGTGGCGGGCTGCCATTGTTCGTTTTTAAACGATGCCAAACGACCACCTTCTTTGGTCGTCCGTTCGTAGTCGTCTTCGGCGTCAAGTTATCTTGGTGCGAGATTCGTTTCCGGACAGATTGTTTCCATCCGAGTTCATCGTCATTCGCTCGATGCTTGGGTCGTCAAAACAGTCCGTACGTATGTCGTTCGATCCGGTTAGTAGATTTTGAGTTTTATGTTTGTCCGTATTTCGTTTTGATATTTCTCGAATCTAAAATCGTTAGATATTTGATTTTTTGTGTTGTTTGTTCATGTGAATTAATTTTCAGATTTCAAATGGAAAGTTAATTAGTGGTTCTTCATGTTTATTTCATGTTTGTTTTATTGTTTAAGTAAGAATTTGTTAGTTTGATGTTTGTTAGATTCAAATTGAAATTTAATTAATTGTTTCTTCAATTTGTTTCATGTGTTTATGTATTGTTAGAAATCGTTAATATTGTTAAGTTCAAGTTTAAGTTCATAATTGTTTCTTCGTCGATCTTGTTATTTGTCTAAAAGAATTTAGTTGTGTTAGGGAAATATGTTGGTTTAATCGTTTAAATCCATCATGATTGTTGTTTAAAATAGATTTAATTCATGTTCATACTTTGTTTGGATGATTTTGAATCCGAATTTTGTATAGTTTGATTTCTTGTTTATCATTTATGATTATTTCTTGAATTTGTCTCATAATCTTGTTTAAGTTTAATATAGGAATTGTTGGTTGCAATGTTGTTAGAGTTGATTTTAAGTTCAATATTATTGAATTTAGAAATCTAAATATACTTGTTTGTTGTTGTTGTTGAATCCAAAAATAGGATTGTTTGTTGCTAAAATATTGTTCAATCAAATTTTAGTTGTTCTTTGTTGTTCAATTTGTGTTCATTTGATTTGTTGTTGAAATGTTGAAGAAATCATGTTCATGTGATTTGTTGTTGAAATGTTGAAGAAATCATGTTCATGAAATTTGTTGTTTGAACATTGTTAGAAATTAATCATATTGTCTATATTTTGGTTAAGATTGATTAATTGATGTGTTATAGCTGATGGGTAGTTTGTTAATTTATAGTACTTTCGGGGGTAAAATAGTAATTTGCAAAAGGGTCGGAGGGGTAGTTTAGGAATTGTACATTTTGTAATTGTTTATTTGAAGCATGGGGACAAAATGAAATGGGGTGGGTTGTGATATGGTTATTTAATATAAAGGGGGGACAAAAGAAAATTTAGTGGGGGGAATCTTGTATTATTTTATGTTAGGCATGGGGGACAAAATATAATGGGGTGGTGTGATATGTTTATTTAATGTAATGGGGATGAGTGGAAAGATAATGGGTTGGGTAGAGAAAAAGTATTGATTTTAATTAATTGAAAGATTTATGGGATGGGTTATAAGAAGTCTTGAAATCAGAATAGAAAGGAACAGATAGAGAACACACAGAGAGAGATACGAGACAAGAAAAAATACACATACAGATAGAAAGAAAAATAAGAGAGAGAAAAAAAAGGGCTGAACATTTAAGAGAAAGAAAAATTCTGAAAAATATTTAAGCTTTCAAAATAAAAATAAAAACTAAAAAAAATCTACTGCTTTCTTTCTTTGTTTGAAATTAGTATTAATGGTTGTTGTTTCATTTAAAGCTTAAAGCTTTTGTTTTTGGGATTACTACTCCACCGGTCTGTTACTGGGTTGTTACTGTTGCTGGGCAGTTGTTGCTATTGTACTGTTATTATTGCTGCTGATTCTCATCATCATTTTCTTTTGCTTCCAATATCAGGTACATATCTGTAAATTCATGTCATGAAAAGCTTCAACATGGCAAGTAAATGAAGTTTGGAATTATAAGGATGTCTTCTACTCATTTAAATTTTATTAGTTTAAGTTTCAGTTTTGTTTTAGTTGGTTAATATAGTATTATACTTGACATGATAAACTGTTAACTAATTAACCTTCTGGAGTAGTAAATTCCACGATAATCTTATATGTTTTGAGGACTAGTGATGACATTTACTGTTTGAATTGATAGGGAACATTGTAGAAAATTGGCCATTAATTAAATCTTGTGATATTGTTAGCTAAGTAAAGAATAGTACAGAAATACCCAGAAATTACATTACTAGCTTATTTTGTCAAATATCCAATTTTGTTTAAGGCTAGATGATGTCGTCTTATTAAATCAATTGGTAGATTAATTCTCTTTCTTAATAACAAATGGCATAGTTATTTTAGGAACGCGATCAACTCATTTCTTTTAATGTATGAAATAATGTCGATGATTTTTTTACAAAATATAGAGTTAGTGTTTGCAAATATTCGCATAGGCAGAGAATAAGAATTGGTTTATTTATCTCAAACTCAATCTTCGTAATCAAAAATTAACTAAATAATTATAACTTTGGACTAAAAACAAGTATATGAGAAGGATATGGGATTTATAAGCACGAATTGCAACATTTTATGTCAAGGATATGTAGAAATAGAGTTCGCATTAAATATAACAATGAAAATTCTTCAGAAACTATTAATTTGTTTGTCAAATTAATTCTTTTTCCAGTTTTATATGCGATTCGATTTGTGGATATATTAATGTTGTATCCACGATAAAAATGGTAGTATTTTTAGTTACATGTTGTTTGTCTCTTTTTCATATCATTAATTCTTTAAAATTTGAATAGTTTTGAGGTATATAATTCATACGCGTAAAATAAGACTTGCGGTCAATACATAATAACTTTTGAATGCTTTTCAAGAAAATACAGAGACGTCTAAATCAATGTTTCTCTATGGCTTTCATATAAAAATAAGTGGATGCAATAAACAATTTGTAGAGAATTTTATCAAGAATATTTTGTGAAACTAGGGATACGTTCGCGTGGCCTAAATTACATTTTTAAAGGCAGTTCGGATTATGCGTTCGCGCAACTTTGAGCCAAAATTTTAATTCGTCGGGGGATATTAAATTAATTTTATAAAACCCGAGATGTGCGGTTCACTATTTAAGAAAGGCGAATGTTCTTAATTTTATTTTTAAACACAATTTCGAAAAAATAATTATTTTTATAATAAATATATTATCAATATCATTGTGTACACGTACGCGTGATACGATTTTTCACGTTAAAAAATATATAATATATAAAACGGATACACGTATGCGTGATTCGATTCGAAGAAGAGTCTTTAATTATAAACAATCTAAACAGAAGCGGTAACAAAATCATGCAATAAAAATATAAAATCGAGATAATTAAGCCAAGAATAAAAACAGTTAAGCGACCGTGCTAGAACCACGAAATTCGGAAATGCCTAACACCTTCTTCCGGATTAACAGAATTCCTTACTCAGGATTTCTGGTTCGCAGAATAATATACAGAGTCATATTCTCCTCGATTCAGGGATTAAAATTGGTGACTTGGGACGCTTTAAAATTCCCAAGTGGCGACTCTGAAACAAACAAACAAATCCCGTTTCGACTGTCCTTTAATTGGAGAAAACCCCTACGCCCCTCGCAGGGGCGGAAAAAGGAGGTGCGACATGGACGACTTGGGACTGGGGAATTTCGAACACAAATGGCCCAAGTCAGGGTCTTCTAAATCCAACTCTTTTTATTTTCCCTTCTTTTGATTTTTTTTTCTAGTTTCGTTTAAAATCAAATTTTAAAAATTAAAAATTAAAATTAGACCTAAATTAATTCCTAACTAAATTATCCTATCAAATTGAATTAGCTAACTCTAAGTAATGTTTACCACCCTTAATTAAATGCCAAATTAAAGAAAACTAACAAAAATTCAAAAAATTAAAATTAAAGTGCGAAAAATGAACTATTTTGTGATTTTCTCATTTTTATAAAACACTAAACTATTAATTAGTTCAAAAATACAAAAATTAAATCCTAAATGCAAATGCAGCATATTTTGTATTTTTCATTAATTAAACAAAATAAAATGCATAGACAAAAATGCAAATAATTAATAGAAACTGCCACGAAATCCACAAAATTGCAAACACTGAAAGAAATTATTTTGTTTTGAATTTGTTGGAATAATTCATAAAGGGTAAAAATCACGGGCTCACAACAATCAAATAGGTTGCAAGCAAAGCACGTTGGATAACTCAAGTAATAAGATAAAGATTTGGACAAGTTGTAAAACAAAAGTTTTAAATAAAAAGGGAATTTTGGTAAAGGAGGGGTCCTAGGTTGGTTATCCTATAGGATCACCCCATACAATGTCCGGTAAACACTCCTCAATGAGGGGTTACACGTGACATTAGCGCGTAGTCATCATATTCCATATCTACCCTTCTCATCCCCTTATTGGTCATGCAAAGCGCGTGTTTTTCTCTATGCGTGTTGCTACCCATCCCGTCTTAATAGTCCTGGAGGGAGTTAGGACCTCTACCTATAGGTGGTTCTAGACGGACTCCTAAGGTTTTAAAAGGTGAAAAATTCTAAGGCGACAAGCAAAACACTTAGGACTTTCAGCACATAGAAAGAAGCAATTAGAGGCTCAAAGTTTCCTCCTCAAATAAGCACATAACAGCACGACTCAAGCACAATTAAGGTCATCAGACAGTGTCCTAAGGCAGGATATCTAAGTGAATATTCAGAAACAAGCAACTTATTTTTAGACACTCAGGAGTAGTGATCCTAGCAGTTGCCTATGGATTTTTAAAAGCCTGTTAGGATCAGAAAACGTTAAGCAATAGAAACAGTTTTCAGAAATGCAGTTTTGAAAATGTCCTTAAGGCTTGCCTATACGCGGAGTACTGATTAGCACATTTGTGTAGTGAAATAAAGCAGGTTTTGAAACGGATTTTCTGTAATACTTATAGGCATGATATCTAATAAGATTGAGGCAGTTTTAAAGAACTTGTTTCAGGAAACATGGAATAATTAGTTAAACCAATTCAGAAGTGAACTAAGCGTGGACTAAGTTGAATTATTCAGACTAGCTTAGATTAACAGGCAAGAGTTCGAATATGATTTCCTATAGGCATAATATCTACATTTGATACTGATTTTAAATACTTGCAGGCATGGAAACATACATAACACTTGTTATAACAGGATCTGAATTAAGTCCTATAGGCGTGGCATTTATTAGTTAATCTGATTTTAAGACATTGAAGGCATGATTATTTGAAACCTATAGGCATAGTTTCTAGCATGGTGAGATGACAAAATGTAAAGCCCTATGAGCATGATTTCTACTTGACAAAGCGATCAGATTAAATATAAAGCCCTATGAACATGATTTCTACCCGTACTACCCCATAAAACATGTATCTACCCATCCCTTTCGCTAAATACCCCAATATTTGTTTACAAGTTATTACAGATCAATTAATGAATTACAAAAGTAAATAAGAAAAATAAGAAGTTATTCTATAGGGAGCCTTTGATTAGGCCCAGATTTCCAAAGCCTCTAATGGCCTCAAATGCCTCAATTCCATAGACAATGACATAGTCTAGGTGCATCAAAGTTCCCTAAGGATCTCAAGGATCTCGGGCAGTGCTTACACCTAGACTTGGTAACCAAGAATTGAACAAGTGCAGTGTGGAAGGGCCATCCTTAGTATGCTAGAGTTCAGAGGGTTCTCAAGAGGATCCCAAGGCAGAACACATACTAGAGGGGGCAAAACTTATTGACTAGGAGTAGAGTGAAAGTGATTGACACAAGTTGAGAGGTTTTAGTAAAAAAGTTGTATTAAAAAGGAAGTATGTTTGAAAGTAATGTAGTAAAACAACAGAGATTGTTTGGAAAGAGATTGAAAAAATGAACAGAAGTCCAAACACAACACCTTAGGACAGGTTTATACATAGCCAGTAGTCACAGAACCAAAGTAAATTCAGTAGTCACAAACAGGGGTCAAGGGGTTTGGAATACATAGAACACTTGATTGCAAGCACATAATCAAGCAAAGGTCTAGGAATTGGTATAGACATGCTCAAAAACAGCTGACTAGGCATAGTCACAAAACCAGACACAAAGAACAAGATCACTTACAGGGGTGATAGGGATATGGGGATTCATGGAGCACATGATGATAAGCACATAGCAAGTAAGAGATGATTGGTATAGACAAGATCAGAAACAAATAGAGGGGTAACATACTGTTCTTGATGAAGGGAGGTATATAACATGCTAATAATGTAAATATCAACTACAAGTTTCACAACAAAACCACAAATAGAAGAAAATCAGAAACAGGATGAACTAAAACAATAAGAGAATCATATTGTTGTTGGAACTTTGAATTGAAACTAGAACATACCAGTAAAGTGGATAGTGAGCAGAACGAAAGAACAAGAGAACACAATGCTTAGCCTTGGCTTGCAGCCGGCTAACCTAAAGCAGTAGCAAGTAGTACAAAAGAGAGCAAAACGTTTGAGTGCGAGAGATAGTTTTTGAACCAAGAGTTTGTGTGTTGTACTAATGAAAGACTAGAGTATTTATAGTCTTAAAGCAGGTAGTAAATAAGGTAGAAATCAAAGTCCATTAGTAATTAAGGAACTCAGAATCAATCAGTCAGGAAATCAAGGTCAGTACTCCCCTAAGTTAAGGGAATTAATTCGAACGGTACGAACCAGTAGCATATAAGGCAAAAAATCAGTATAAGACTAATAAAGAAAGAATAAAATTTAGTAAGTATAGGGTAAGCAATTACGCTAAGTTCAGAAAACTCCTAATTAAGGAAATGGTTCAGTAAGAATAAAGTATCACAACAAATAAAGTAGGAGAATCAGTTAATTTAAACAAATGAAGTAGAAATGTAGAGTTTAAAAGAGAAACTTCCAATCAGACCATAAAATAAGGAAATCAGAATCAATCAAGAGGAAGTTATGATTCCATACTCCTCAGATAAATAGAGTAAGAACAAACAGACGTAGCAACTGGACAAGGTTAACAATAGAAAGAGGCAAGTCTCGAACAATCGAGGAACATAATCACATAGAGGTGGTATAAGTTAGGCTAAAAGCTCAGTAAGAACACATTTGAGGCAGGGTAATCATAGAAACTTAAACAAGAATCGAGTAGTCATGCTAACACACAGAACCAATCAAAGAAATCTAGAAATATTAGGGATTCTAACACAAGCATGTTGAAAAAGCAGTAAGAACATAGAATCAGTCGAGATATGCAAAGGATAGAAGTTTAAACATAAAAAATTGGCTTAAACAAGGTGTAGAAGAAGTTCCGAAAAACCCTAACTTCAAAAGAAAGTAAAAACAACTGAAATTGATGATTTTTGCAAAAGAGGTTTGAGAACAGTGTAAAACATAAAAGGAACAAACTTGAATCATTTAAAAATAGCACAGATCTAAGAGATGCAAACAAAAATTAGGGTTTCAAAAGAAACCCAAATAGAGATGGAAGAACCTGCTTAGAACTTCAAAAATCGTAAAAAATATAGTGTGATTTTGCTCGAAATTACACCAAAATAGCCATGAACAGCCAAAACAGCAAACCCTATATACAAGTCGGCGTGGCCCAGGGCCCTTGAAGGCCTCAGAGAAGATGAGCAAGGCAATGGAGGAGCCATTAGAGGCTTGGGGTTAAAGGGTGGTCACCGGAGAAGACCGGAGAAGGAAGGCGGTTGAAAAGGGTTTAGTGTTAGGTTGAGAGAACAGAGGAGATGAGAGAATTTGAGGGTGGCGGTCTTTTGGAAATGAGGTAGGGTTAGGGGGTCTTAGGAATTAAAAAAGGAAAGGAATCATATGGGTCGTTGATCTAGGAGATCAACAGCCAGGATTTGATTTATGTTGGATCAGGTAGATGGGTTCTAGGTTTGGGTAAGTGTATACAGGGTCTGGGTTGGGTAATTGGGTATGAAATTGGGCTAGGTTTAGGTTCAATTTAGGCTATAATCGAAATGCAAATCTGGCTATAATTTAAATAGCCAATTTTTCCTATTTAATTTATAATAAATAATAAATAATTTTTGGAAAATAATTTTATGTACCAAAATGATTTAAAATATATATTTATTATTTAAAAAATATAGGGACCAATTTTACGCATATAAAATATAATTATACATTAAGGGCTAATATTGTAATTATATGCAATTTTAGCTTAAAAATATCAAATGCAATTATAAAAATACATAAAAAATATATCAACCATATTTTGGCATAAATATAGAAGTTAAATGACTAAATTATCATAACAATAATTTTGAAAATAATTATTGGGGATTTTATGAATAAAAGGGAAGGAAATAAATCAATTTAAATCCTTAAAATTATGGAAAAATTATAAAAGCCTTGTGCATGCTTATATATGCATGTATATGCTATTTTGAAGGTATTTATGCATGTTTAAAATATATAGGAAAAAATTGGGTATCAACAAGTATTAGTGGAAAATTAGGGAGGAAAGTTGGGAGATTAGGGCTTGAAATTTGAGACTTTGATTTGAGGATTTGAGGGGTCGTTTGTGGTCGAATTTTGATGTATTTGGTACGTATGAACTCGTGAGAGTGTAAGGATTCTAGTTTTGTGATTTTTATCGGAATCCGAGACGTGGGTCCGGGGGTCGGGTTTGGCCAATTCGGAATTTTTGAGTTAAATTGATAATTTTCGTATGGGTTTCATTCCATTAGCATATATTGATGGTTATATATTGATTTTGGTTAGATTCGGGGCTTTTGGAGGCCGAATCGAGAGGCAAAGGCGTCATGGGCTAGAGTTTGTCTTGGCTTGAGGTAAGTAACACTTCCAAGCTTGGTTCTGAGGGTTCGAAACCCTGAACTATGTGTTCTATGATTACTATTGAGGTGACTCAAATGCCAAGTGACGGCGTGTGGGCATGCACCATGTGAATTGCGGCCTGGGTCATTCTATGGCACCGCTTAGTGACTCTTTCATGCTGATATCTATGTTGTAGTTATGTGAATAAGTTAATGAACTACAAATCATGCTAATTATCATGTTAAGGCTTCATGCCAACACTGTTGAGACCCGAGAGGTTGTTCCTTGTTGTCCTATCATTAGCTTTATATTATATAGTCAGTCCTGTTCATGCATAGTATATCATGCCTCAGTCTCGATTATTGCTATTTGACATATCATATCATTGTTCGGGCTAGTATCATAATATTTTGAGCCCGTGTGTATGAGACTGGAGAGTATTGACTGAGTGAGGCCGAGAGCCTGATATTGATTGACAGTATGGGATCGGGCTGCACGACGCAGCGGGATATTGATCATGTTTTCGCTGGCATTTATATAGCGTTTGGGCTAAGAGAAGCCCCTTCGGAGTCTTTACACCCCTAGTGAGTGCAGTTGATGATATTGGGGGATGGATCTTCCCTGGACATGGATCTTGTCTGAAGTATTGGTATGGAGATGGATCTTCTCCATGAGGCTGGATTGCCATGTTTCCTGGGTACTGGGTGACTTATAGCCAGTGATGTATATATTCCGGGATGGATTTTCCTAGGGCCGAATGGGCCATATATAGTATTGAGTGGTTGAGCGCTATGAGTGGAAGTATTATACGTAACATTGATCATGGTATCTGTGCATTAGTACTTAGAGGTTCCTGAGCTTTATACTCTGTATTGTTCATACTGTGTTTAATCACTACTGAGAATTTACTTGAACTGTAAGCATGTCTACTTTTCTGTACAATTAAATGTTGCTACCTGTTGAGGCTTGGTTCATCACTACCGTCAGTCCATAGTTTGGACTTGTTACTTACTGAGTTGGTGTACTCACGTTACCCCCTGCACCTCTGTATGCAGATCCAGGTATCTCGGGCCATGGTAGTGGCTGCTGATCATATCATTGTGGACTTTTCTCTGGAGATTGCGAGGTAGCTGCTTGGCGACCACAGTTTCGCCTTCTCCTTCCTTATCTTCCTTGTAGTACTTTTATTAGATTTTCTCAAACTATGTAGTCTTGGTTATTTCAAACGATTGTAGTATTGTGCACATGACTTAGTGACACCCGAGGTCGCGCTTGTATTTCTTTCCACTGGATTTGATTTCTACTTTATCTTATTGGATCTCTATTAAAATTATGATTTTCTTAAGTTTTTATTTGAAAAATGAAGTATTTGGAAATAAGTGGCTGGCCTAGTATTACAATAGGCGTCATCACGACATGGTTAGATTTTTTGTCGTGACATGTTGGAATTAGAGCCTAGGTTATATAGGTTTCACGGGTCATGAGCAGGTTTAGTAGAGTCTCGCGGATCGGTACGGAGACGTCTGTACTTATCCTCGGGAGGTTGTAGAACCTTTAGGAAAAACTTCACATTCTTGAATTCTTGTCGTGCGAATCTGTTGATTCTGGTACTAAACTTCTGTTATTCTATTCTCTCATTGATGGTGAGGACACGTGCTACCGGTCAGGATGAATGACCGCCAGTACCACCAGTTGGGGCCACTAAGGGCTGAGGACACGGTCGAGGTTGTGGTAGGGGTAGGGGTGTAGCTCGTACAACAGCTAGGGTAGCACCTGTAGATCCACCTGTCGCCCCAGTTCATGATCAGGCTCTAGCGGGGGATGCTCCAGTAGCACCGGCTCAGGCACCGACTGTGCCTATTGTTACTCCGGGTCTCCAAGAGACTTTGGCTCAGATTCTGACCGTGTGCACCAGTCTTGCTCAGGCAGTTGCAGTTTCTACTATAGTATCTACTTCTCAGGCCGGGGGAGGCACTCAGACTCCCGCCGCCCGTACACCTGAGCAGGTTGTTCAGGGAATCCAGACACTGGAGGCACCACCAGCCCAACCGGTTGCACCTGCTCAAAATTTTGTGGTTCTAGTTATGCCTAATGACGAGCAGCGTTGATTGGAGAGGTTTGGTAGACTTTAGCCTCCGACTTTCAGTGGTGTAGAGGGCGAGGATGCCCAGGGTTTCTTGGACAAGTGTAATAGGATGTTGCATACAGCAGGTATTCTAGAACCTAGTAGGGTCTCATTTACTACTTTTTAGTTTTCTGGGGCTGCCCTCACTTGGTGAGAGGCTTATAAGAGGCGTAGGCCTATTGGTGCACCGCCCCTTACCTGGCATCAGTTCTCCATTCTCTTCCTAGAGAAGTATGTATTTCATTCTCGCAGAGAGGAGCTGCGCAGGCAGTTCGGGCAGCTGTGTTAGGGGGATATGACCGTGTCGCAGTATGAGATGAGATTCTCTGAGCTGGTCCGTCATGCTATCTAGCTAGTTCCCATGGATAGAGAGAGGATCGGGAGGTTCGTTGATGGCCTCAACTACCAGCTACGGGTTTTTCTGACTAGAGAGAGAGTATATGGCGCTCCTTTTGAGGAGGTAGTTGACATTGCTAGAGAGATAGAGTCAGTTCGTCGTCAGGAGCTAGACGAGAGAGATGCCAAGAGGTTTCGGGGATCTGGTAGCTTTAGTGGTGTTCCTTCGGAAGGTCAGTCTCAGCACGACAGAGGTCGTCCATTTAGACATGCTCAGCCAGCATGTTTAGGTCACCGTGGTGGGTCATCTAGCCATGGTTCTCACAGTTCACATCAGGGTCACTCGTCTCTCAGTGCCCTTCCAGCTCAGAGTTCGACTGAGGCACTATTAGTTCAGGGCTCATATATGCCTGGTTCTTCTAGTGGGCATCCCGGTGGGCTCCCTTCAGTCCCAACCGCCATTTACTGGGAGAGGTTTCTTCGAATGTGGAGATTTAGGTCATATTAAGAGGTTCTGTCCTCATCTTATAGGAGGTTCATCCCAGCAGAGGAGTCAGACTTCGACTTCAGCACCAGTTACTTCCCCACCCACTCAGTCAGCTCGGGTGGAGGTCAGTCAGCTAGGGGTTGCCCTACAGGGGGAGATCAATCAGGTGGTGTTCAGGCCCGTTTCTATGCCCTCCCAGCCAGACCAAATGCTATTTTTTCAAATGCTGTGATTACGAGTATTATCTCAGTCTGCCACAGAGATGCCTCTGTATTATTTGATTCCGTTTCCATTTTTTCATATGTGTTATCATATTTTGCCCATTATTTGGATACACCTCGCGAGTCTCGTGTTTCACCTGTTCATGTATCTACTCCGGTGGGCGATACTATTGTTGTAGACTGTGTATATCGGTCATGTGTAGTGACTATTGGGGGTTTGGATAGCCTAGTAGATATCTTGTTTCTTAGTATGATTGATTTTGACGTGATACTAGGCATGGATTGGTTATCTAAGTGTCGTACTACTTTGAACTGTCATGCTAAGACAGTGACATTGGCTATACCAGGGTTGCCATGGATTGAGTGGCGATGTTCGACTAATTATGTTCCCAATAGGGTGATTTCATTTCTGAAGGCCCAGCAGATAGTTGGGAAGGGTTGTCTTTCATACTTAGCCTTTGTGATGGATGTCAGTGCAGAGACTCCTAGTATTGATTCTGTTCACATAGTGAGGGATTTTCCCGATGTGTTTCCTGTAGACCTGTTGGGCATGCCGCCGGACAGCGATATTGATTTTGGTATTGAATTGGTGTCGAGCACTCAACCCATTTCTATTCCACCATATCGTATGGCACCAGCGGAGTTGAAGGAATTGAAAGAGCAGCTTCAGGAACTCCTTAACAAGGGGTTTATTCGGCCTAGTGTGTTACCTTGGGGTGCGCCTGTTCTATTTGTGAAGAATAAAGCAGGATATTGTGGGATTTGTAGCTCGGTGTCTCAATTGTCAGCTGGTGAAATATGAGCATCAGAGACCGGGTGACTTGTTTCAGCAGATAGACATTCTAGAGTGGAAGTGGGAGCGGATCACCATGGACTTTGTAGTTGGACTCCTATGGACTTTGAAGAAGTTCGATGCTATTTGGGTTATTGTGGATCGGCTGACCAAGTCCGCACACTTCATTCCTGTATGTACTACCTATACTTCAGAGCGGTTAGCAGAGATTTACTTCCGAGAGATTGTTCGCTTGCATGGTGTCCCAGTTTCCATCATTTCAGATAAAGGTACTTAGTTTACTTTGCAGTTTTAGAGAGCCGTACAACGAGAGTTGGGTACTCAAGTTGAGTTGAGCACATCTTTTCACCCTCAGACGGATAATTTGAGCGCACTATTTAGATATTGGAGGACATATTACGCTCTAATGTCATTGATTTTGGGAGTTCATATGATTAGTTTCTACTGCTCGCAGAGTTTGCTTACAATAATAGTTACCGGTCGAGTATTCGGATGGCTCCATATGAGGCTTTATATGGGAGACGATGAAGATCTTCAGTTGGTTGGTTTGAGCCAGGTGAGGCTAGGCTTTCGGGTACAAACTTAGTGCAGGATGCTTTGAGCCAGATGAAGATCTTCAGTTGCTGCCTGTTGAGGTTTGGTTCGTCACTACCGTCAGTCCATAGTTTGGACTTGCTACTTACTGAGTTGGTGTACTCATGTTAACCCCCTGCACACCTGTGTGCAGATCCAGGTATCTCGGGCCACGGTAGCGGCTGCTGATCATATCATTGTGGACTTTTCTCTAGAGATTGCGAGGTAGCTGCTTGGCGACCGCAGTTCCGTCTTCTCCTTCCTTATCTTCCTTGTAGTACTTTTTATTGGATTTTCTCAGACTATGTAGTCTTGGTTATTTCAAACGGTTGTAGTATTTTGCTCATGACTTAGTGACACCCGAGGTCGCACTTGTGTTTCTTTCCGCTGGATTTGATTTCTACTTTATCTAATTGGATTTCTACTAAAATTATGATTTTCTTAAGTTTTTATTTTAAAAATTGAGTATTTGGAAATAAGTGGCTGACCTAGTATCACGATAGGCCATCACGACATGGTTAGATTTTGGGTCGTGACAGAATCGGAAGTATAAGGTAATCACCTATTGAATTCATGAGAATCGATAGAACCTCATGGTAAAATATAATAGTATCATATCTAACATAACAATCGTGCACTATCATGTCAAAACCCTTATTTTTCACATTGATAAGAAACCAACTCTGCTAATCTCTAGTTCTTTGTCGTCAATTGTCCACGCTTTGCTTTATTAGTGAATCGTAGCTCGTAAACATTCCAATCTAGTTTTGATCATCCAGAATATCAGTTAAACCGGGAATCGCTAGAGCATTATTTAAATTCAATCCTTGTGGAGACGATAATCATACTATATTATCTTTGGCTAGCGAGCATCAATTTCCTGTTGTGTTTTGCACTCGTCAATCTGATAAAAAAATATTTAAAAATCTTGGTCAAAGTTTATATAGTTTGAATCTTGAAAAACTAAAAGATTTTATAGAAATTGAAACTGAATGAATAATTAATTCAAAGACTTAATTACTTGTTCTCAAACTTAAAAAAAATAATTTTATTTTTTCGCATTGGGGTTTAGTAGTTTTACAATTAAAAATAAAATAATTTTTTACCTCGAATAATATTTTATCTTTATTATTTTTTTGTATAATATTTGAAATCTACATCCGCACATTGCGGGTGTATCCTATCTCGATGAATAAAATATTATATTAAATATTATATTTGAGATATAAACTAATAATTTAAACTCTTTAAATTGAAGAATATTAATTATGATTCTTTTTTAGTTTCAACAAAAATACATAGCCTTTAAAAATTTAAGAGTTTTTCTGGAAAAAGAACTTTAGTGTTTATTTTTTATTTAGTTGTTATTCTTTTTCGTTTACCTTTTTTTGGAGTATCCATTTGTAACTCTGTTTGATCTAAGTTTTTCTGTCTAACTTCATTCTAATCTTTATCTATTCATATTATTACATGGATTAGATTATCAAAACAATAATCTTTTGTAATTATTGAAAAATAACTTGTACGATTGATGTGTACCTCGAACAGTTGAGATTGCATTCTCTGTAATATTAGTTTCCTGCTTTTGACTTGGTTCTGTTGCTAAAATTAATCGTTTTATTTATTTAACGAAGACCAAAGAATCGTAACCTTAAAAGAAGTCCTTAATGGTTAAAAAAGGAGTCCTAAATTTCAAAAAAAAAAAATTACTTAAAACTTTTACAAACATTGCTTTTTTGTTAATAGATTTATTATGTTACATCATTAATTTAGGAAGGATTTATGCAAGATATGTATTATTAAAACTCTGTGTCCATACTTAGGGAGAAAACTTAAAATGAAGATCTTGTCTAATATAAAATTTACTTTTAAGGGGCAAAAAGGCAAACAACATTTCGCTAAGGGCATTCATGCTTTTTGTCAAGACCCAAAATTCTATCGCACTGATCCTAGATCCAGTAATCTCGTCTCACCCAGCACGAGTTGTTCAAGCAATAAGCCACCCCAGACATGACCAAAAGTCTTATATGATGCCACAATATGCCAATATGCTACAAACTTGAACGTGATACATAAGGAAAACAAACTCTAGAAGGGACTATTCAACCCACGTAACTAATTAGACAATCGAAAAGGTGTCATGAACCTACCTCAGAAAATGAGAAGCAAAATAGACAAAATAGAATATAGGGGACTGTAGTCAACATCACACTGTTGCAGCGTGCAACCCGATCCAACAACATACCCGTGGTGGCGTGTCACCCGATCCATACATAAAATTCAAATAAGAAGATACTTACCGAGCTAAATTGCTCATTGCTACAAAATATAGGGGACTGTACTCAACATCACACTGTTGCGGCATACAACCCGATCCAACAACATACCCGTGGCGGCGTGCCACCCGATCCACACATAAAATTTACATAAGGAGATACTTACCGAGCTAAATTGCTCATTGCTAAAAAATACCGAATATCGGCCACAAGCACGCTAAGTGCATAATACCATCACTGGGAAGACAGATAGCGCCATACGCTACAAAACTCAAGCACAACTGAGGTGCGATATATGATCTGAATCTCGAGGGCCATCCTGCTCACATAACACTATCGCTAAGCAGAACCTCAACACATAAGAAATTTTTTAAGTCGTTTCACAACTCACACGGCACCGTATATTATTACATGAAATAGCCGATGACGAAATAACATCCAACGTTCGAATACTCCTCCATAAGGAGTGCTGTGCTGAAATGAACACATCTAGCCTGATATAAAGCTCATATTCATATTTAAATCCACCCACCGATCTTAGCCGATTCTGACCACACCGTACTATTATAATAACCTTTCAAGGGTCAATAATAACCCCTTTTTCCCATAACTCACAAGAACAACCCTCATATACGGAGCAAACCTCCACAGTCCACAACCTAATAAACTGAGTGCCCTCCAGGCATAAATTCTCAAATTAGTAATATTACCATAATCTTCACACTTGGTCTAAATCTTCAATCAATCAAGTGACTACATGTCACATTTACATAATATTCCTGTGGAACACGCTTCCACGATTTCCCGCACTGGGTAACAAGTCTGCACATCCATACCACCGGCTACACTAATATTGTAAAGTGAATCAAGGATCCGCAAATCAATACACGAAGCCTCTTGCATAAGGCACTGATCTCAGGTGACGCTGAAGACAAAACCAGCTCGCTCTAAACATCTAAATTCTTTTCCTGCTCATCCGAGTTCATGACATCCTTGTCAATACCGAACTGCAACCTTGATCCTCACTTTCAAATTTCATACCGCTCACTGCACCTAACACATCAATATGCAATAGTACAAGAATTTTATCATAACTCCTGAACCACTAATAGGGTAAACACTTCATCATATAGAAACTTTTTACTCAATTCATTCCAAGAGAACTATAGCAACACGTGAGTAAATTCTCATAACCGTAGAACATTCAAATCCTCAAGTAGTGGTCTAAACCACCATAACCCTTCCAGGATTTGCCTACACATAACATGTCATAATACTTGAATACTTCCAAATAAAATTAATTACGGTGGCTGTCAAGCCTCGCACGTACCGCCACAAATCACAACATAACTTAATCACGCTGAAGGAACTGATCACCGCCACCATTATGCCAATTCAACCATGGCTAACAAATCTAACTTTTTCTAATTCATCCTTAACTTGCCTTAGAAATAATAATAGCTACATTCCTTACATCACCGACCTAAATCCGCACTCATCTTGAGTGGCCCCATTCCACGAGACAACATTGTCTCCAAACCCATGAACCGTTTCATATCCTCCTTGCACACACATTCGCATCTTCAACTGATACACCCATCCTGATAATTCCTCTACGAATCCGAAGTTATTTTCTCTTTTTCCTCCAAATGCTACAGTGCAAGTCAAAAAAATCATAGAACATTCCGTGCCTCTTATCATAGCCCGCTACAAAAGCTCGATTCTTAACCATACCGCGGGCTCGAAATTCTTAGGCACCGCATTTTAACCTTTGAATTCTCTAGGACCGTTGTTGAGAGTCACCCACTCTGGCTTGGTCCCGAATATAATCAACTCCAAGGCTCCGTTGGCAAATGAACACCCATCTCAAAGAAGCACTCGATTGAATCACTTCCCTTGTAAATTACCTCTATACGAAGCATAAATCCCGAATCTTCCTAAAGCCCGAACAAGAGTCAATAAGACCAACTATAGCATACCTTTATCAATTCCTTTGCTCAAATTACCACTTATGTTCTTTTCCCTTAGCTGTAATAACTCACCAATATGCCGATAACCCGAAACCTTACAAGTAGATAACCATGCAACCAATCATAGGCGGTGGGACTCTCCCACCTAGCTTGGAGCTACTATTACACAACTCTGGAACCCACCAAGATTCTTTCTTTATTTATGACATGATCTTGCACAACCAACCCGCCAAATTCCTCGAAATCCTTCTGTTAGCATTTCACGAACACTCTGAATCTCTAGCAACATTCACATATTCGACCTCTTACTGGATAGTCAGTAAATTCTTCACAGAAGCTTCATCAACCACGCGACTGCTGACCTGCTCACAAGAGATAATTCGCCTATGGGAATTACATGTCGACATCATTCAACATCATTGCACGAGGTACAATCACTACGACATCAATAACCCATCCTAAGCCCGTTCTCATTCACCAACTGTACCCGTCCGTTCACTCCTTATGGATATCAACTAAATGTGCGACAATATCTTACAATCCAAAGTTATATTGCACCCTTCTTCATATCAAACAACTCATTTCTATTGCATCAGACCTCCCGTCGTAATATAGCCAATATATCAAATTAAGCCCGTGGACCCAATCACTGTCTACTAAAATTCCCAAATAACTCTAAACTTTCCTCAAGGTGTGTAGTTACCCTACCACTAAACCCATATTCTCCTCTGCCACTCTCCCACTTTGGCCAAACCCTCTTCTTTAAGCAACTACTCAACTTTCGCTTCTTACACTTGGCCTTCCAAAAAACTTAACCACCGCAAGGCACCTCCCACATGTACTTCCTCATCCTTCGCTGCCCAGTTGTTTCCTTAAATAAAAATCTATCTCCGTAGTACTTGAACCAACAGATCGCTACTAACTTTAAACCTTCCTGAAGATCGTCTTTCTCGGGCCATCAACATAAAAAATACTGATTCCATCCTGAACCACCGCATGCCGCGATCTCTGGTAGCCGCTTCCACGACACTATTTCACAATACCTGGCCCAAGGGCAAATTAAAGAAGACTATAACACCGGTGAACTTAACTCATTCAATCAAGGACGACGACACCTCGCGGATAAAAATTCCACCACGCTCGAGAATACCAAGTCTCGTTACTTCATCAACCCAACCCCGAACATTTATAGTCTGATTTCCTTTCCTCTGTCCAAATCTCTGAATCATGCGCTGAGTAAACCTCCTTTCAAGCCATTCACTGCCCCGACACATAGGCAAGCATCATACCATCACATCAATACTGCGCGATAACCATTCATGAGCATCATAGCAACCTGTGCATAGCCTTAAAGCTCTTAGAAGTATAACTACTGAGCTGAAATGACATAATATCCTTTTGCAAGGCGACGATAATAGCCCAAACAACTACGCAGGGAGAAACATCCCGCACCACATCTGTAGTATCTTTACAGTTCCTCGATTCCCAATTTATAATAAGCGCTTCACGTCGCATAAGATTGAATGGAAAGGAAATGAAGGCATAAGCCTCAAAGAAATCAAACCGCACGATGAGGAATCAAGAAGGGAAGTGCTCCTAACAGCCATGTAGCCTCTCGAAGATAAGTACAGACGTCTTCGTACCAATCTGCAAGACTCTACTAGACTTGCTCATGACTCGTGAGACCTAAGTTAACCTAGTGCTATGATACCATGTTATCACGACCCAAAATCTATTAAAGGTCGTGATGGCACCGGACACCACGGTCAGGCAAGCCAAGACCAAGACATTAATTAAATTCACATTTTAGTATTTTTGAAATTATTTCTTTTCCTTACATTAAACAATATATAATGAACTTCACTGAGTAAATAACAGCGTCTTTAACAAATTTAAATACTGAAACATCCCATAGTCATCCTAGAACCCGGTGTCACAAGTGCATGATCATCAATTAAGAATTATACATAAAATATAGCATTTGTCTGGAATACAAATTGGACAGAAAAAGAAATATAATACTCTGAAGGGGACTCTATTGGCTGCGGGTCGTCTCGAGAAATGCAGTCACCTAAGTCTCCGTATCAACCATGTCGGTACGCCCACCTAGGCCACTAGACATATATATGCCAGTGCAACAAAAATGCACAACAAGTGTAGTATGAGTATAAAAATAACGCGTACCCAGTAAGTATCTAGTCTAACCTCGAAAAAGTAGTAACAAGAGGTTGACTTCAACACTTACTAGTGGTCCAATAATATAATCAATCGTGGGTTTATTAAAAACAACAGTAAACTCAAGGGAATCATGAAGCAAGTAAATAACCCGTTTGGTAATAAGAGATTTCCAATTCCATATTTCATCGTTTATCAATTTATCTCAGGTCAGGGAGGTAATATCATTATTTATAAATTTCAAGGCAAGCAATACAAGCATGCACAAATTATGACGAGGTCGTACCGCCCGATACAACAAAATATTTAAACTATGCACTGTTAGAGGGTCGAATGGTGCGAACCATAGATGCATCTATTACCCCACTCGTGAATCATACATGCGACACAGTCAAATATAAGTAAACACATCAAACATTCAATCAAGAATTCATCGGGGAAATATTTACCCAAAGAAATGGCAACTTCTCTTTAACGGTCAAGAAAATAATGTTTAACTTTTTTAGAAATTCATTTACCAATTCGATATGATTTAAGCAATTTAAATTGTCAATAAGGCTACAAATATTTCAAGTATAGCATGCTTTCGGGTCCTAGACTATCCAGACTTAAGCATAATAGTAGTTACGCACGGACCCTCGTCCCCTCGTGCGTACGTAGCCCCCATAAATAAAAGCACATATTTAATTATTTCACATATGGGGATAATTCCCTCTTACAATATTAGAAAGGAGACTTACCTTGCTCCAAAGTTCCATAACCGGTTTCTAAGCCCTTACGACGACTCAGACCGATGCTCAATGCTCCAAAACTAGCCAATAATTATGCAAACCCATTAATATATACTCACATACTTATAACAATTCAATTTATATCAATCTCCAACTCTGCTTGGAAAATTGGTAAAATCATTCTCGGGACCACGTACTCAGATTCTGAAATTTTTCGCAGACAAACATTACCCATAACATTACGAACTCAAATATATAATTTATTCCCAATTCCATGTCCAAAATCGTGGTCAAAATCCAAAAATATAAATTTCTAGGTTTTTCTTCAAAACCCCAAATTTTCACTAATTTCTCATGATTTTCCATGTAAAAATCTGGATATAATCTAAGTATTTAACTTAGTAGGTGAAAATCACTTACCTTGACATAGATGAAGAAAATGGAGCTCCAAAATCGCTCCTAGGTCGGCTCCCATGGAGGAAATGAGATGAAAATGGCCAAACCCCCATTTTGCAACTTATATTCTGCCTAGGCCTCCCTTCTACGTGATCGCGGAAAAGACATCGTGATCGCGAAGGCCAAACAGACCTCACCCAAAATTCCTTCTCCACATTCGCGTTCCACTGAATGCGTTCACATAGGCCAAACGGCCTCCTGCCCCGTTCCCTCATCTCCTCTTCGCGTTCGCAGTTGGTCCTCCACATTCGCGAAGCCTTGCCAGGCCCACCTACGCGTTTGCAGGCCCCTCACCGCATTCACGTAGGGTATAAAAAAGCTTTGAAACTTTGAATTCGAATTAGGGTTTTCAAAAATCATTATTTGTTTGGATTGAGTGTTGTTACAAACAATTGGGAATATGGTTTGGAGTTTATATCTCAATTTTGAGGGGTTTTGGTGAAGATTAGACTTGGTTTTGGCTGAATTTCAGATTGAAACTCGAAGAAGAAGAACACATGATACACATTATATTTACGAAATTGTAGTAAAATTGTATTCTGTTGTTTATATATTTTTCTTTTATTTATTTAACTACTGTATGAAAGTTGAACAACATTGTATTAAAATTATATTTAAGTTGTATGATATTGTAGTTGCATATACCTAGTAGAAATAATATATGAAAGTTGTAGATAAGAGTTGAAAATGCAACTATCAAAGTCTGTTTTTAGTATTGTAATTGGAAGTAATGATATAATTAAATTCATTTCTATGCAAGATATATAGCTTCTGTCAAAGATATGGGGAGAAAGAGAGAATCTGGAGAGAAGAGGGGAGAGAGGAGAGGACAAAAGGAAAAGAGTGTAACTAAATCCTTGATTGAAGGCAGGTGGATTGTATATATTTTGTAAACAAAACTTGTTTATGTCAGGTAATTAACTAAACATGGACATTAAGGGTAATAAAGTTTCAAATAGTGTATAAGAATGAAAAAATACCTTAAAGAAATTAGGATCAAGTTTGAAAATTGAGTTTTATTTATTTATTTATGTTTCCCCAAAAAGTAATATTCAAAATTTCAAACGAAACAAAAAGAGAAAAAATTCGTCCAGTTTCTCTTCTCAAATAAGCTTCCCAATAGCTTTCCCTCCAAGATTTGTATAACTCCACCTCGTTTTCATTTCCCTCCGAATTTCAAAAACTCGAATTTCAAAAACTTTCATTGCTCTTCACATGGCCCCTACTATTATCTTCCTATATATATAATTCATTGAAACTTTCATATCTCTTCATCAATTTACACTATCAAACAAATCACATCTGATAAAATTTCCACAATTTTGCCGCCATGACCTTTTCATCTTCTGTTAAAGACCCAATATGTGTAACCACAAAGCCCAATTATCGGCCGACCGGCGAAATCCATGTTATTATTGGTCCTATGTTTGCTGGAAAAACAACTGCTCTTCTTCGCCGTGTCAAATTGGAATCTAACGACGGCAGGTACTACTAGTACTGTTCTTGTTAATTTGTTTGTCTCATAATTTTGCGCTACTTTTTTTGTTACATTAGTTTGATTTCCGAGTGCAAATTTATATGTTTCTAAGTGACGTGAAAAGAACTAGGAGTTTTAATTTATTGCTAGTAGAGGCTGATCCATGATCTAAAGGTGGTAGACCCATCTTTTTGCGGTTTGTAAATTTGTATAGTAGATGAAAATATGTTTTGTGTGTATCCAAATATGCTGAATTATGCAAAAAAAAAAAAAAAAAAAGAAAACATGTGAATATATAATGGATTTAAGTTATATGCCGAATTATCAATAGGTTCTTATTAAATATTTTAGGTGATCCAATTGTGTAAATATGTTTATACTTTGGTGCATAGATCTTAAACTCATATATGATAGATCACACCTACTTTAAACCAATTACCATGCTATATGATTGAAAATTGATCTGGCGTTTAATGTTTTTGATGATTTTGAGAGTAATTGAGGTTGGTCAACATTCATATAGGTGGTTCTGTTATTAGAAATTATGTGCTGAATTGTTTATTTTATAGTTTTTAGGCTGTAAGTTTAATTTTTCAAATTGTGTAACCAGAAATGTGGTGATGATAAAGTCAAGCAAAGATACAAGATATGCAGTAGATGCAGTAGTGACACATGATGGGACAAAATTCCCATGTTGGGCATTACCTGATCTTTCATCTTTCAAACACAGATTTGGACTAGATGCATATGAAAAGGTACAAATCCTGCTCTTGATTCCCGAGTCAACAAGCTCTTCAGCCTGACATGTTAAAAACACTCTGTCTATTCTTGAGAACTTCTAGATTGTATTCACAAAAGTAATTGTTTTCACTCTACTTTATCTCATACAATTCAATGAACCAGAGCTTCGAGTTTGACATTGTTGATCTTGGATAATTGATGACGGGTCATGTGATAACTCTACTCTGACTCGAGAATTGACAGTATATTATAAGTCTTTTATAGTAGTAATTTACACCAGTAATTGGCAAAAATGAGCACCCTTTAGGACACATTTGTTGGGGGTAATATTTAAACTAAAATTGGATAAAAGCTCTACAATTTGATGGTGGATATTAGAGATTTCTCGTGTCTCTAACTTTTACCTTACTCAATTAACTATTGGATTATGGTCCCGGGGTTTGAACTTATACAAGTAAAACTCCAGAACCATCTTCTGGAGTTTGAAACTTATACAGGTGAAGCTCCAGGATGTGAAATTTTCCTGTGAGTGCAACATTGTTCAAATTTTAGTACATAATGGAAAAAACAGCTGATTGTTGATGCACAGTATTAGAGATTGTCTGCATTATACACAACAGGATAAATTGATCCAATATATGTCAGTATGTTATGACACTTGGATGAGAAAGCAGGAGGGATCTCTTGAAAAGATCTTATATAGTAGGAATAACAAATACTACTACACACTATCGCAACATAGCACAAATGGTTTAGAAGGCACAAATCAGGGCTAAGTGCTGCAGGTATAGAATTTGATGAGAAGGCAGGATAGAAAGGAGACCTGAAAATTGTGAGTCAAACTCAAGATTAGCCTTTTGAATTTGATAGAGCAATAGTCATAAAAGAACTTCTTAGTAGGAAAAATGAATTCACTTTTGTTAGCTGTGATGTGGTGTGAGTGTGTTTCAATCTCCTAGTAACTCTATTTCTTGATTAGGTCGATGTGATTGGCATTGATGAAGCTCAGTTCTTTGATGACCTTTATGATTTCTGCTGCAATGCTGCTGATCTTGATGGGAAGACTGTAATTGTTGCAGGCCTAGATGGCGATTACTTGAGGTACTCCTCGAATTCTTGAAAACTAGTTTCCAAACCAAGTTCTTTAGCAGAAAACTGTGCTCAAATATGGTATCTTGAGCCGAGGTTCTATTGAAAACAATCTCTCTATTTGCTTAAGATAGGAGTAGTTGCGTACTAACTACCCTTTCCAGATCCCACTTGTAGGAATACACCGGGTTTGGTATTGTTTGTTGTTTGTTGTTGTTTGTGCTCTAATATGGTATTGTGTGCTTGCTTGTAGGAAAAGTTTTGGATCAGTGCTTGACATAATTCCACTTGCTGATACTGTGACAAAGTTGACAGCCAGATGTGAACTATGTAACAAAAGGGCATTTTTCACCTTTAGAAAGACTAGTGAGACAGAAACTGAGCTTATAGGTGGTGCTGATTTATACATGCCTGTTTGCCGTCAGCACTATGTCAATGGACAATCTGTCAATGAAGCTGCAAAAATGGTTCTTGATTTTCATAAACTGCCAAGTAGCCTTATATTAGAAACAACTCTAGTTACTCCATAAAACTTGTGTTCAACTCCTTAAAATTATCAGCTGTCTGAAATGCTGGTTTGATGATCATGTATTTTTCCTCACTATAAAAGTAAATGAAATGTTTTGCTTCTTACTCAATTCTCTAACAGTTATCCAAAGTGACATACAGGAAAATGATGACTTAATCTTTGAAGTTTCTTTGAAGTTTTTTCTTTCTCGGTTAAGGTTAGATCATGGCTAAAGATATGCCACTGCAATGGTAAATAGGCCTGAATCTTTGATTAGAGTTTTATTTCTTGTGGTATCATAACCATTGTGAGTTCAATCAACTTACTAATACTACATAATTTCTTCAATCAAAAAGCATACACTCCTGCTTTCTTTGGGTCCTTCATGGTGAAAAGGAATAAAGAAGCTCTAGAGGCTCTTGAGCCATATTGATAGAGATGGCAATGGGCAGGGCGGGATGGTTGCGGTGCGGGTTCAATCTCAACCCGTCCCCATCTGGTATATCATAATTTTCTATTTTCAACTTGTCCTACCTAAATCCACATTGCACGCACTGCTTTAAAAAGTTATTTTCTTTTTTTTGAAAATATAATATTAAATTATGAAATTTATAAATAAAAAATTGGGTTGAGTTATTTTTTTAATTATTATCCAAAATCTATTGATCGTAAAATATTTAATTTGTATACAATTGTGTATCCTCTTTGTAAAACTTTGATCCAGTGAAGAGAAAATTAGAATTGTTTATCAGTGTTTCTTATGCCTTTATGTCTAGCTTGTGACATGTCTTAAAGATCACCTTTAGCATTTACCAACCAATTCTATATTCAATATTATATGACCTACAGTTAGATTCAACAAACCAGGATGCGAAAATATGAAATACAACTGGAAGACAAGTTCTGTTTCCAAAGCAGTGTAAGTTGCGTCCTTCGTGACAACCCGCATAGATTCGCGACCCGCTTGTTAAAATTCATGTTTTTGTACGTGAAAGTATACAATAAGTAAATTGATGGAAGCTCGGAAATGAGATGTTACATCCCGCATTTTCGTACGTTAAAGTTTCGTCGTAAGCTAATCGATGTAAGATCGGGAATGAGGTTATTTTGAGATTATAATCATTATACTATTTCAAACACGTGATGCATAAATTCGTGAAGGAGAGATGATAAGTAAATCGAAGGAAATGAGTTTCGTCGAAGTATGACAATTTGGGATAAAATATGGTCAAAGTTATAATACTCCGTATTTATGGACTAGTGTCATACAAGGTACCACATGACTATGATTATAAGGTGTATAAAGTGTGTTAAAAGTGAGTAATACTTTAAATAATTTAAGATAATTCTTAATTATGTGAATAATTGGGTTACTTAATGATTTTGGCGGTAAGATTAACTAGGAAATTAAAATCTTTGGATGAAGACAAAGGCATTAACGGTAGCCTTACCTTATGGAAATGGTGACCCTTAAAGTTCATAAATAGGTGGCAAAATTAGAGGGATATTGTTGGCTAAGTCATCCCAAAAGCGGGGGCCCACAAATTAAAAAAAATATGACATTGTTACATATATATCACTTAAGAGGAAAATCATGGGCTGCAACGAACGCATATCATTTTCAAAAGAATTCTTATGAACTCATATAAGAGAGCTAGCTTGCTAATGGATGGCTTGCTACAGTAGCATAAAATGCGATTCTAAGAGAGCACGATGCAATCTTTCTCAAGAATATCATACAGATTTTCCCCTACTTCGATTTGTTGCTACATATTTTGTCGCAATCAACGTGTATTAGAGGGATTGTCAAGAGAATCGGCTCAGGTATGTTAAGGCTAAGTCTTTCTTTCATTTTGGCATGATCTCGTAACTACATGAGTTTGATAACAAGGCATAAAGAGAAGTTTATATTCCTGAACTTATGTACATTATCCTAGTCTCATAAATTACAATATTTTTCCTTATCAGGACTTTATATTCAATTGAGTATTGTCTTCTTCCAGTCAAGAGAGAGGAGATTATATATATATATACACACACAGAGTATTACAGTATTTTCACCACCATCGAGCTATAATCGGTGAGCAGGCTCCTATTGGCAACCTCGGATCAGATGGTAAGTTATATACCGAGCCTGCTGTGGCCGAGCATCTATGAGCGAGCCCAGCATGGCCGAGATACAGAGCCTAGTACGACCGAGCGCCTATGAGCGAGTCTACTATGACAGAGCAGTTATTTATACCGAGCCTTATAAGGCCGGACAACTATTTTACTTACTATATTGAGAGAGTTGAGTTAGTATCAGCAGGTAAGCATACCTTCAGATTATCTTTGGCTCCTAGTTACTTTCAGTTATTATATTATCAGTTCAGTTTCAGCTTTCAATTATTCTGTAGCCTTACATACTCGGTACATTATTTTGTACTGGCGTCTTTTTGTTGGGGATGTTGCATTTCATGCCTGCAGGTATAGACAATTAGTTTTACGAGCCCTCATAGTAGACGAGGTTAGCATTCAATGAAGGATTAATAAGACTCCACCTCATTCGGAGTGGAGCCGAGTCTATGAGTCATTATGTCAGAATTTTGCTACAGACTTATGGGTAGGCCGATACCCTGTCCTATTTGATGTCAAACTTCCTTAGAGGCTTTGTAGACAGAGGTTCATTTTGTACAAGTATGTGAGAGGCCTTGACGGCCCATGTGCATTCATGTTTTAAGAAAGATGATTTATTTATACATTGCTTTTCCACTTATAGTTATACATTACAAGTTGTGGCCATGTTGGCCTAGTTACCAATGATAGTACGATAAGAAAGATATGTTATGTTGGTACTCAGTTGAGTAAGGCACCGGGTGCCCATCGCGGCCCACAATTTAGGTCATGACAAAAGTGGTATCAGAGCGGTTCTGTCCTAGGGAGTCTACAAGTCGTGTCTAGTAGAGTCTTATTTTTGGGTGTGTTGTGTACCACACTTGTAAGCAGGAGGCTACAAGGCATTTAGGACTGTCATTCTTTCTTTTTACTCTAGATCGTGTGGTAGAGCTCAGTTGTAAGAACTTAATTTTCTAAACTCTATCTTGTTCATAATACGACGATGCCTATATTCAGAAGGGCAGTTGGTAAGAGATATAGTTGTGGAAGAGTTCAGTAAGAGGAACTCGATTTTTATGTCATGCTTATGATGGATAAATATAAGGTATTCAACAGATCATGTGTGTACTAAAATGTGTAAGTTACTTGATAAAAATCCCTAAGGTAGAATATCTATCCACCCATATGGTGAAAAACAATGAGAGATTCAGAAGGTAGATACAAGCTTCAACAAGTAAAAAAGAGAAAGATGAGAAGGGACGAGGTACCCAGTTAATGAAGATTATTGGTATTTTCAACTCAGGCAGAAAAATATAAGCATTGTGAGTTATCTTCAACAATAACAGAGGTACGTACAATTGGTCACACCCATTTCAGTTATGCCCTGTGGGAGCTAACAAGATATAGTTTAAGAGAAGGACATGATATCAGGATCTGGGTGGGGTTAGAGTAACCCGAAATGGTAGATGGATTGTTTGCGTTAGTCGATATTTCTGAAGGATATTGCAAATGTGCTAACAAATCTCCTTGTGAGACACTTAGATGGTGCACTCTAGAATAGTACAGCTAGATATGAATACTAGAATGTTCAAAGACAGACACTGGAATTTTGAAAGGGATAAATATTACCTTAGTATGGGTCCCGTTCCTAGCAGAGCGAGAATGCTAGGCAACCCAAAGAGCCAATAGATGAAGCAAGGGGAACTAAAAGCAAAAGAATGTCTTATTGAAGTTTTCAAAAGAAAGTGATAGGCAGAAATATCAGCAGGGAGATAAGGAAGCATTATGAGTAAGGTGTGATACATGGATGACAATGGTAGATAAAAAAATGTCAGTATTATAGAGTCTATAGACATGTGAAGGAAGAAACGAGAGGTGATAAGCCTTGAGACAACAAAAGAGTATAGGCCATAAAGTCATATCCTTATTTCGAGAAATAAGTTCGTGACTCTAACGTAATTACCAGAAGGAAAAGCTAGACCTCCAGAGTAATAGAAATAAGTATGGGATGGCGAACAAGATAAACTAAATATGTATTGGAGACTGAATGATTTGATAATGATCGATATCATGAGAATTTCATATTTCGTTCTGACAATAAAAGAATAGACAACAGAAGAAGATTCATGAGAAATTCAGAGAATGGTCATTCAGAAAGACGCGTCTCTAAAGCAAGCAATGTGAGCAAAGTTAAGCTTAAGGGACTGTATATGCCAGTTACACTAAGTGTCACCCTCACAAGTAAGGAAATTCGTTATCTTTTGTTCAGAAGGATTACCGCAAGGCGAGTAAGTGTTATCGATGATATGAAGAGACGCCAAAGATGAAGAGGTAAAACAACTATAGGTAGATCGTCGTAGCTCTAAACCTTAGTACTCCCCCTGAAGGGGGGAATATGCAGTGATGTGGCATTAAGTTAGAATTAAGTGGTTCTAGTAACTATGGAATGGTGAAGGAAGAATGCGAACAAAATGATAAAGGAATGGGATTGTACTTATCCAAATCCTATAGATATGCTACGATTCCATAACATTAGGTAAGCACGATATCAAGGAGAGGAAGTAATGGTTCCGACCCGAGATGTTTGTGATAAATAAGGAGCCAGTACGAGACGTAAGTTAAGACAAAGGAAATAACGCAAGGAAGATTATGCAGAATATTGATATGAGAATGGGCGAACGAGTATTTAGTATTTAATTTAGGAAGAGCCTATTCATGGCTAGACAAGAGTTTACAGACAAATCAACAGATCGTTCAAGATAAATGTAGTGAACCCCAACATGGGAAATTCAATCTTATAGATATGACATCGTGATCCTTGAGAAATATTTAGATAGGAGTTGGGGTAGTTAAAGGCACCGTATGAGTGTTATGGAAATAAAAGAGAGTCCCACGGGGAAGACAGACAAAACTTCAGTTCAAAAGCAACTGTACGAGCACATGAGTGTGGATGTAAGTAACTAAGGATAATTATAGGTGAGTACAAACATCAAAAAAAAAATTCTATCGGGAATACGATGTGATAAGCTCGCAGCCTTGCAAGAAACAGAGGGTCCTCCCTAAGTACTACAATGAAAGACTAGCTGAGGAAGTAAGGAAGGAGGCTTCAACCTAAGCACAGTACCCAAAGAGGAGTGGTCTTGTAACAACAATCTCATAACAACATTGTACGCACTCCATAAGAAAGTGGCACCTGCCGTGGCTAATGAACGAGAAGTAAGATCTAATGTAATACTCGAGATTATAGGAGTTGCACAAAACTTTCAGCATGCGTGGGAGCTAAGACATGCTAAGTAGGCACACAACTAGGAGGCAGAAAGACCAGGAAAAGTAATAGCTTATGTTTAAAGAAAGCTAAGAAGGAACGAATAGAATTATTCGATTAATGATCCAGAGTTAGTTATGTTATGAACGCACTTAAGAGTTTAGAGTATTATCCATGTAGCATATATATTGACATTCATACAGTCGTAAAAGACTTCGGTATAAGTTAAAAGAAAGAATTGGGCTAGGCCATAGATAAATGATTAAATTATTAGAAGATTGTATCATGGATATTCCATAGCACCCATGAAAGGCTAAAGTAATAACTAATACCAGGAGCCGCAGATCGAAAGATAGTTTAAGTCTACATGAAGGCTGATCAGAAGGAAGAGGAAACTAAAAAGTTACATCAATCAAGTAAATCAGGAGTCTGATTATTGGATCCAAAGAAAAGGATTTTTTTTACAGAAATTGTGATTGAGAATATTGCAGAATCACTCTTAATACCTGAGGTACACGAGAGATAGTACAACATCCATATTCTATAATGGCTCTATGATAAAGTCAGTTAGAAGAGTACCAGCCTTATCAGAAGTCAGTATGAAGCTCCCACCGGATTGTGTATGCACCAGAGGTGCAAGTGTTATAATAGAACTTCAAGTTGTGGATGTGAATTATACCTATGTAGAAGGGAGGTCATAAAAGAGATAGAAGAGGTAAAGCGATATTTTAAGATAAGTAAGGTAAGGTGAACAACGTACAAGATACTCAGGTGTAAAAGATTGTGAATAATTTATACTTTAGATAGAAGGCCAGAAGCGCTGGGATTCAGTATCCAGGAATGATAACGGCATCGCCAGTGGCATATCTTCCAACCTATGGTTTCTAAATATCGAGAGGTTTAGTTAAGAAAGTAAATGAGAGTTAGAGACAATGAGATGTCTCGTTTGATGTTCCAGAATAACACAAGCAAATCTATAGTGCAAGCAAGTTGAAGGAAGGTTGTGAGTAATATAAATAGATATGTGTAGGTCGCAAGCTAAAGTATGATAAAGCAACAAGGTTTTAGGAAGACATGAGTAAGGATAAGAAAAGACATGTGATAAGGTGACGAGAAGGGATAAGTCCTCGAGGTTAAGCTCATGAGAACAAGAATTATAGAAAGCTTAGAATAGCCTGAATATACTCAAAGGATTCTAAGACTTGTAGAATTTAAAAGAGATGGAATACTGCCCTGATAATAGAATAAGGGTGTAATTGTGATAGATAAAGGATGACCTTTTGGCCTTAAATTGAGTAATGATTTGATGAATTGTACAGGATTAAAATACCCTTGTAAGGAGAATCACATTAGAATGTTATGAGATATGTTTATTGAAGTATAGTATCGCCTCTAGGTGGATTAGGAAAGCCACTTTAGATATTCCTTGATGAGATGTAAGCCCTAGTGATAACGTATTATGTAAGAACTTTTAAGTTATCAGTGGTGAATTGTAGATCAACATTGAGGTGAATCAACAATGGAGAGATAAAAGTTACAAAGTATGAGATGAGATTGAGCCATTAATCTTAAGATGCACAATAATGAAGAAGCATTAAAGGACTTAGATTTATACATATAGGATAAGCAACGAGAATAACCTGGAGTTTTGTAGTAGGCCTTAGTAATGATAAATCGAAGTAAGAGTTATGGTATAGTATGACCTACCTTTATACAGTAAAGTCACACGGATGGATAATCGGGGATATGAAACAAGTTATAGCAATAGTCGTAAGTTTGACAAAGTACCGAGCAAAGAACTTCATTACACCTATAGATGCCCCGAGGGACATCTTTTCAAGTTCTGTATATGTTCCCAAAGTGAGGCCTAGAGAGTGGCTAAAAGCTAAAGGTTAGAGTCGCTTAGGCACTCATACAAGCAAAAAGTCATACAGGCTGCAGACAAAAGGTAGCAACAGTTACGAGATTGGAAGGATTTCAACCACAGGTCGTGGTATGAGTACTAAAGTATTCAAAAGACATAGGTTATGAAAATGATAAGTGCATCAGTCAACATTCGAGGGCGAATATTTCAAAGGGGGGGGGGGATGATGTTATACCCCATGTTTTCGTACGTGAAAGTACGCCATAAGTAAATTGATGGAAGCTCGGAAAATGAGATGTTACATCCCGTATTTTCGAACGTTAAAGTTTTGTCGTAAGCTAATCGACGTAAGATCGAAAATGAGGTTATTTTGAGATTATAAGCACTATGCTATTTCAAACACGTGATGATTAAATTTTTGAATGAGAGAGGGTAAGCAAATTGAAGGAAATGAGTTTCGTCAAAGTTTGGCAATTTGAGATTGTGAGCACGTGATTTTTGCCCTATATGAATTACTCCCATAATTTCAAAACAAAATAATTTCTTTTCATTATTTGCAATTTTTGCGGATTTTGTGGCATTTTATGTTAAGTGTTTGCATTTGTCTGTGCATATTTATTTTATTTAATTAATGAAAAATACAAAATATGTTGCATTTGCATTTAGAATTTAATTCCACATTTTAGGATTAATTAACAAATTAGTTGTTTTATAAAAATGGAAAAACCACAAAAATAGTTTAATTTGCACCTTTTTGATTTTAACTTTGATTTTGAGTAGTTCTTCTTTTAGTTTGTTTTAATTAAATGTGATAATTTTATTTTTAAGTCTAATTAGTTTTTTTAGGATTAATTTGGATTTAGGTTTTAACTTTGATTTTTAGATTAGTTTTGAAAAAGGGGAAGAAAAAGAATTAAAAAGAAATAAGAGAAATTAAAAGGAAATTGAAAGAAAAGAGAATGGAGCTGAATTGTGGGCCGAAATTGGGTAATTTACCCCATCCCATTTGAAATTCACTCAGCCTAGCACTGAACTCGCCCCGTCCAAGCCCAGAATCCGCCCCAGAACCCGGTCCAAGCCCCACTATAACCAAACGACGCCGTTTCCTTTCTTTTCATCACAGCCGTCGATCTTATGTTATCTAACGGCTGTGAACTAGGCACCAGTAGATATATCAGTGTCGGAACCCCCTAACAGCCCCTACCCCGTCTCGTCTCATCTCCCTCACAGAACCCTCACCATCTTCGCCGTGAACCGCCGCCGGAAATCGTCTCCGCCGGAAGCGTGACTCCAATCGACCCCATTTTTACACCATAGATCCCCTTCCTTCTCCTCGCCCCAAATCCCTAAACCCCCTCCTTCGAATCCTACTGGAATTCGTCGAATCTTGGATCGAAGAAAAAGACCAAAACTCCAACTCATCCAATTGTCCCCAAAATAATACCCCATAACCACCATGCCCCCTTTACACCTAATCCACCATTGGTTTCCCTTGAATCTGTCCGATGCTTCTCGAATTTCAAATCTAGGGTTCAAGCCTGGAAGTCATGGACGAGTTCGTTCATGCAAAGGTGTTTCTCTAGTCTTTACGAGGGTTCAGGGCCAGTTTTACCATAAAACAACGTCATTCGACAAAGAACGAGCATTTGACGTTCGTCGAGCATTTGAATCGAAATATCGGTTGAGTTCGAGTTTTGGTCGGTGAGTTTTCCTTCCCTATTCATTTCTGGCATTATTTCATGTTTCGTTCCTCCCCATCTCTCCTTCTTTTTCTTTGGTCAATTCAACTGAAACTCGACCAAAACTTTCTAGGCAAGAATTCACAATGTTCTTTTTCCCTTTTAAATTTATTTTTCAAAAATCCTGCCCCTGATTTTTCTTGGTAACAGCATGAATAAAGTTCTGATTTTGACTCTTGTTTATGTCGTTTAGTTAATTTAATTAGATTTATTTTGATAATTAGTCAATTTCCTGCTTACTTGTGTTCAACTAGTGTTTTGTTGACTGATTTGATTTGGATCATTTTGTTTGGGCTTTGAAGCCGAAATTAGAACCTTCCCCAAGGGGGTTGATTTAGGCTATTGGGCCAGCATTGAGCCCACGTTTGGCTTAACTACTAGGTCAATTCAAGCCATGACCCATATCTGTCTGATTTCAGGAGTAATAACATGGTGTTTCAGGGGTAAAATAGGAATTGTAGGTAAGGGAATCTTGCATAACTGAATAGGGAAGCTTCTAGGAAGATGGAGTGGGGTGGGTGGGGGGCTATCTTGAATTCTAAAAATTTAACTAAGGGCACCTAGGCTAAAATGAAAATTTGAGAAGGGCCTAAGTGCATAATTTAGATCCTTAAGGCTACCCTACTTGCCTTGCCTATAAAGGCATCTTTTCTTGCCTTTCAAGGGAGTTTTTTGAGAACTAGAATTCCAGAAAACACCAAGACTGCTAAAAATTGTTACTGTTTCATTGATTTCATCATTGATTTCTGAATTTTTCAAGTTCTGAAATACTTTCTGGTTCATTTGAGATTGAAATTTTTTAAAAAATCCAGAAATACAGACGGATGGTTTTTGACTGTTTCATTGAGTTTCATCTGTGAATTTTCGAAGTTTTTGATTAACGGGACATTTCTGTTTCATCCGGTATTACATGGCATGAATGTCTATTCTTAGAGTTTGGGTTTTGAGGTTTTGCTGCTGGGGTTACTGTGCTATTAGGCATGTTTTTGAGTTTTGCTGCTACTGTTACTGTTTTATTGACCAAATCAAATTGGATCCCTGCCTAATTTTCTGAGTCTTGGGCTGTTGCTATCACTGTTTCCTCACCTTTTTTTCCTTTTCAAATTCCAAGTACATGTTATTGAGACTCATACAATGTGATACTCAAATTGAAGATTGAAATGGAAATGGAATGTTGAAGTTTAAATTTCAAGTTACTGATTTATAGCTTAGCTTTGTTTCTTTTGTGTATGCATCTCTTCTGCTTCATGCTTTCTCCTAGTTGAGTTCTCTCATGTAAAGTCGACCATGCTGTTAAATGTTACATGTTACTTTAGGATTTAGATAGGGTCCTGTTCGAATATAGTTGACGCGGAACATTTTGGACCCTGTGTAGTGTGTGCCAAATGAGTCAGAAAGGATCCTACATCCCTTTTATGTATTTAAGTAAAGGACTGTATTAGGGCTATCTTTGCTATATGATTCATTTAATATGTCATAGCATATGTGTTTAAACAACATTCAGATTCACGAAAAAACTAATTAAATAGGTTCTAGGTTGTGGTCAGTTTTCTTTTCTTCTGGACATGTACTGTTAGCAATATTCAAGTTTCTGGATGCACTAGTTATTGGTTAGTGATGAGACTTATTAATTTATGTTTTACTTGTAATTGTGATTTAGCGTAGACTCGATATTGAGTCTGGGATCTTCAGCCTTGTTCTTTAAAGGTTTTGAGCCCATTGAGCCTTGGACGCTGAGGTCCCTTGTAAAGAAGAAGGCCTGCTACCGCTGCTTGGGCTTGCTTCTTGAGCCCAGTGGTTTGCTCATTTGGCTCACTGGATGTTTCCCTATATAAGCAGATTTGTTTAATACATGCCAAAATAGAAATAGATATTTAGTTAGTCAATTTGTGTTGATTAGTTAAGGTTCAGAAATAATTGTTAGTCTGATATCGCTCGGCTTATAATTCTGAGCAATTTGTAGCTAGCCGATTTTGGGCTTAAACGACGACGCTGAGATTTGAGGCCTAATACTAGTCCGGATGAGGAAAGTCAAGGCCAGCTGAGTCCGCCTGGGGTACGGCCTTGGGCATGTCATCCCACTTAAGAAATTGGGATCACGTTTGGGCCCAAGTCTGAAAGCATATGTGAGTAAGATTTCGACCCAAAGTTTTTTCTGTTAGGATTCTCAAGTTCATTTATCGCTTAAACTAATTAGTATTTAATTATGAAGTGGGTCGTATCAAATAAAATGATAATTGTGTGGCCCTCATTTTAATTAACATATGAATCCTTAGAATTTGAGGTGTGCCATTTAGTTGAATTCTCATGGCCCTCGCAAAGTTGAAAGTGTGTAGTTGCTTTAGGCGCGCTATTTAATAATTTTATCTTCCTAAACTCGGGTGCGCATTTATGTGACCCAAATCCAAATCCCAACGATGTTAAAATATGTCAAAACTACGGGTGCATTTATGTGACGTGGTTCGAGACATGTTTTAATAACGTTGCAATTCTCTTTAACAAATGAATAAAAGCGGTTAAAGTTTAAAATTGAACCATAGGTTAAAACATGTAGTAAAATCAGTTAATAGGCCAATTATAACAGTTGAGAGACCGTGCTAGAACCACGGAACTCGGGAATGCCTAACACCTTCTCCCGGGTTAACATAATTCCTTACCCAGATTTCTGTGTTCGCGGACTGTAAAACAGATTCAATCTTTTCCTCGATTCGGGATTTGAACTGGTGACTTGGGACACCATAACACTCCCAAGTGGCGTCTCTGAATCTTTTAATGATAAATCCCGTTTCGATTGTCCTTTAATTGGAAAAACTCCTTTATACCCTTTCGGGGGTGTAGGTAAAAAAGGAGGTGTGACAGCTCTGGCTACTCTGCTAGGGACTCAAACCCAAAATCTCTGGTTCAGGGTTCAGAATTCGAGCTTAGATGAATTGTTATATTTGGCTTTATTTATTATCTGATTTTATTATATGTTTGGGCCTAATGTGCTAAATGTTGCTTTTATCGCTTTGATATTATATGAACTGTATATAAACTGCTACGAAACCCCTCTCTTCTCTTTTCCGAGGAGTGCACGCTGGTCGTGACTTCTTTATATTAGTGTCATATCCCAAATAGAGCGAGGTTCGGACAAGTTGTAAAGCTGGATGATCTTTTGGTTACCGGTACGCAGCCCCCCTAGCTCGAGTTCTCCGCTCGGATAAGTCAGGTCTAGAACAATAAACCCAGATTTTAAACCTAGTATAACAAAGCCTCATGCTGGATCCCTAGTAGGAATGCTTGTTTGCATCATATGCATTTTGACTTAGGGGACTCAACACAGGGGTTGGGTCCGTCTAGGACAGGTATACCCCAAAAAATAAAAGACCATCCTGATGCATCTTATGTGCTACATGTTGCATTTATTGAAGGGTAAAGGGATCATTTGGCGGACCAATGATAGCTGAGAGCGAATGAAAAAAAAGGGAAAAAAAAGAAAGAAAAGAGAGGCTGAAGTGTGAGAATGAAGCGAGTAGAGCCCAATTAAATTTTTGTTACACTTTATTAAGGAAAAAAAGAGCATGGAAACTTCAAAAAGATTTTGCACTTTTTATCATTTTTCAAAAATCGAAAAAATCGAAAAAAAAGAAAATCCAAAAATATTTTACATGTTTCATCATTTTTCGAAAAAAAAGACAAAAATGTGTTTTCTATAAGTCAGTTATTTTCTTTAATTCTCGCTCGTATCCAATCTGCCCGAACTACGCATACCTGATTCTCGTCTTTCAGAACGTGATACGTAGGCAACCCACATAGGTTCCTATATTCCTAGTAAATCTTAGGTTCTTGGCTTTGCGGGGTCATAGCCAAATTTTGCACTTCTAGCCACTTTTTGGCCAATAAGCCATTTTGCAAAAATAGCCTCAATCATGTCCTGCATGTGTCTTAGGGAATGTTATTGTCTCACATAGTGTTAGTTTAAGTTTTCTCATACAGGTGTGGATCTACTTACTATAGTTTGAGCATAACAGATACCCCAGGATCACTGCATTCAGGAGCTGCTCGAGGAGCCATTTTATGTTTTTGAGTCAATTGTTTTTGTTTTATTTTCTAGTCCTGTATAGTAGTATTTAGTCTTTTAGGTGATGTTAGAGTTTGTAATAGTCAGGTTAAGTTTGCCAAGTCTTTTGTTATTGTAATTCTTATTTTGTATGTGGAAATGTATTACAAGTCGAAAATCCAGGAAAAAAAAAAGAAGAAGAAATTTTGCGTTTTTGTTATAAGAAATACAAAAAAAATTCTCCTTTGATATTGTTTTTCCTTTAGGCAATTAATATTTAGGAATTTAAATGAATTGTTTTTATATTTCCTCTACTATATTAGGACCAAAATTCAAAAAAAGAGTATTGTATTTTAGTACTTCTTTAAAATCCTTCTTTAAGGTATTAATTCCAAAATCCAAAAAGATTTTCTTTTGAGGTGTTTTTTGGAGAAATTAGTGAAAAATGAAAAAAAAAATTCTTTTTATTTTCATTAGAACTTTAGGATATTGTACATAGAAAATAAAACATACTTTGTCCTTTGTTTATCATTAGAAATTCTTCTTTAGGCAATCAAAATTGAAGTCCAAAAATATTTTGTTTTATCTTTTTCATTGCTTGTTTCGAAATCTTGCATCAGAATATCAACTGAAAATTCTAAATATTTTTCTGTGGTTCAATCTTTAGATTTTCTTCCTAAAAAAAGGAATCAAAAAATATCTTTCTCTTCTAGAGTTTTCCCTTAATAGAGTATTTGTTTCAAAGAAAAGAAAAAAAATCCGTTAAGCTTGAGTTTAAAATAGGTTATAGAACATTAAGTTTAGAAAATTTTTTAAAAAAAGATTTGCTTCATTTATTTCTCTTTTCTCAGCAGAGTAGTCATTAAGGTAAAAAGAAAAGAAAAAGAAATAGAGAACGTCAGTTTGTTTCCTTTATTCCTGATCTTCCAGAACTACACAAAGATTCGATCGAATCATTTTTTTTTAC
Source organism: Nicotiana sylvestris (assembly GCF_000393655.2). NCBI lineage: Eukaryota > Viridiplantae > Streptophyta > Magnoliopsida > Solanales > Solanaceae > Nicotiana > Nicotiana sylvestris. The sequence continues at coordinate 150,029,617 of NC_091067.1, forward strand.
TGTTAAAAGAAAAGAAAAAAAGGAAAAAAGGAAAAAAGAGAGAAAAAAAGATGAAATTGTGGGATGTGAGAAATGAGAGGAAAGAAAAGAGTGAAATTAGAAAAAAAGGAAGGAAAATGATCAAGCAAGTGCTAGAAAAGAAAAGAAAAGAGAGGATTGAAATGAACAAATTGGGATGATGCCAACTGACCTTCGTACCCTCGAAGTCATTATAGAATCGATAACTGTGGCTAGGTGCATTGCACATAAAGTGAGATTATCTTATGTTAAATGCCCTAACGCTAACGTGATGACTTCATTTTGTTATATCCATAGCAGAAGGGTGGTTGGTTTGTGGTTTTTTAAAGTGGTAACTCTTCTCTAAAACATAAGGTCAAAAGACAATGGCAGACAACAACAGAACTGAGTTGGTTGATATCGGTGCCCGGAAGCAGTTGTTTGAACAGGACAATGGGTTGGTTGAAGAGGTAAAGATGTTAAGACAACACATGGCAGACATGTATCAGGCTTGGATGACTGGGAAAGCTCCACCCCCGCCACCACCTAGCTTCCTAAATACTACCCTTACCCAAACACCAGTCATAATGCCAGATGATCCCCCATACTCTCCAGATCCACCCGCTTATCATGGCTTTCCCAACCACCCTAGTAGCTCAATCACTCATCTTCCAATTATCTTTCCCAAAAATTGCCCTCCGGTCTTATCCACCATCCCCAACAATAAACACCCACTCAAAGATCATGATGCCCAATATTACCCCTTAGAGGTTGCCCACAAGGTTCCCAACTCATACAAGCAGGGTCCGCGGGATGGGCCTCATGTTGTAAATGAAGAGTTTACAGGAAGAAAAAGGCGAGATGGGATACTCAGGAGGCTGAAAGGAATAGAACAGTCTTTAAAGAACAAGCAAGGAACGAGAGACCAGGGTAGTATGTCTTACAAAGAATTGTCTATATTCCCCGACGTTCGTCTGCCTGCGGGGTTTAAAGGGCCAATGTTTAAATTGTATGATGGGTGTGGGGATACGGTAGCCCATTTGAGGGATTATTGCTATAAAATGAGAAGTGTTGGCGAGAAAAATGATTTGTTGATGGCGTACATCAGTGAGAGCCTGATTGGGGCAACATTGGAATGGCATAATCGCCAAGATGTTGGTAAGTGGCCTACATTGGGTGACATGGTTCAAGATTTTGTTCGATACTTTTAATACAGATCGGGTGTTACCCCAGGCCGCTCCTCCCTATCTAAAATGGAAAAGAATCCGGAGGAAAGCTTTAGAGAGTTTGGGCTCAGGTGGAGGGAGCAAGCTGCTCGAGTCAATACCCCGATTGGTGAAGTCCTACAAGCCCAGGGGACCACCTACTTTAGTCATTTGATCCCGACCTTGGGGAAGCCTTTCAAAGATGTGTTAAAAATGGGGGAGCTAGTAGAAGAGGGAATCAAGTCAGGCAAAATCATGAGTTGTTCGAAAGACATTCAGAACACCCCAGTAAGTTCGGGTGGAAGAAAGAGAAACAGAAAAGATGATCCGATGGGCTTTCCCGATCAATACTTCTAGCCTCGACATCATCCCCGTGGATATCCTTGTGCACCAGATGATCCTCCCCAATGCAACTTCTCTCCACGGAACTCCCAAAATCGTACATCACTTTCCCAGTACCCAACTCCACAAAATGCTTATCCACCCCCACGAGCCTACCGAAAACCCCCTGGATCAGGTTTCCGGCCCAATCAAGCCTTTAAGAACGAGAGGTTATAGAAGAAGAAAATATTCACTCCATTGGGAGTGTCATATGCCAGTCTATTCCAGAGGCTAAGGAAATTGGACATGTTGAAGCCGACCCAGATAAAAATGCCAAACCGTCTCCCAAAGAAGTTTGATTTTTCTCAAAGGTGCGCATATTGCCCAGATGCCCCGCGGCATGACATAGAGAAGTGTTGGAATCTGAAGGATGCGATTCAGAAGCTTATTGATGCAGGCGACATTGTCGTGCAAAATCCAGATGCAGCAGACACCAGCTAAAGTCCATCGCCTATGCATAATGAGACGCACATGGTGGGTGTGGTTTATTTTGAAAAGTAATGTGAGAATTCTTCTGGGAGCCTTAGAGGCCCACGTGCTACTAATCTTTCAGCTCTATCGGAGGTTGATCTTAATAACGAGCCGGCAGAAGGAACCCAAAGCAATTTGTCAAGAACAATGTGATGAAGACTTGTGAAGTTCCTAGTATTGTTGATGCAGAATTCAGTGTCTAAGATACCGTGCTGGGTAATTGGAAAGATGCTCCATTTCTTGAGTAGACGGAGGGGTGCTTTGGTGGCTTAGTTTGTTGCCATTTCTGTTGTCCGGGTTATTTCAGGGTTGTAATCCGAATATTGTCTTGTAATTCAAACCCTTCTATCCTCTTATTTTGTCTAGTTCCTTTAGTCGTAGTATCCCACTTAGTGTTTTCTAGGTTTGTTCTAGGTTTGTAAACCCAGTTTAGTTTGTTTGTTTTGTTGTCCAAACCCTTTCACCATATGTCTAATGCAATTTTCTATTTTCTGTTATTTCTAGTCATTTTGTTTAGTTCTCTTTTCCTTTTATAATCCTTTTCCTGTTGACTCTAGTGACATGACATGCACGCGTAATTCTCAGCCTATTTGTAAAAGTCAGTTTAGTCACGAAACAATGAAACAATGTTGAAGATGTAGGGACATTGGAGGAAAATAAGTAAAGGCATTTTGAGATCACTTCAAGCCCGAATTGCGTGAAACTGGGGCAGGTAGAACATAAAAATACACTATTGGAATGCATCATGCTGCATCGGGTGAAGATAAAGGCAAGTTTGCCCCAAATTTGTAGGGAGGCCGTTCGTGGTAATGCGAGTGAGAGTGTTGTCCAATGAGGCTTGGTAATTAACAGATATAGAAGGCGAATACATGGATATGGTTATCAAGTCTAGTGCAATCAAAAGATGTTACAAATGTTTTCCTTGGTTTGTTTAAATTGTGTAGTTTGCATTTGGCATGTTTTGAAGATTGGAATGACGAATGCATTTTGTTCTGCTATCTAAACACCTTATTCTTCGTTACCCCTTTGAGACTTGTTTATTTTCTTTCATACCCCTCTTTCGAAATCAGTAGCAAAGATTAGAAACACAAGCGTGAAAGATAAGTAAAGGAAAAGAAGAAAAGAAAAGAACGAAAAGGGAGAGAAGAAAAATGAAAATCGAAAAAAAAAGAAAAAAAAAAAAGGAAAAAAAAGAATGAAAAGAAAAAAAGAAGAAAAACAACAAAAAGAGAAAAAGAAAGCAAAAAAGAGAAAGAAAAGAAAGAGAAAAGAGAAAATCACAACAACAAAGTAATTCATATGTCATGAACTACGTTCGACCTGATTCCTTTTAAAGATATATAGGCAGACTCACGGTTCGGTCTCATCAAAATAAAAATCCAAAAGTCCCCAAGCAAGAAACTGAGGGAGAAGTTGTGGTTGTTATAAGAAATCTGATTCCGAAAGTTGTAATTTTGAACCTATGTGAATTGTTTTGAGCCTTTAATATCCTTTATTTTTAACCCTATCCAAAAGCCCACATTACAGTCCAAAGAAAGACCTTCCGATCAGTCTTCGAGAGATGCCAAGTCAAGCAAGGAGAGGTACTTCATATCAGGGGCAACACTCTGGTCCAAGCAAAAAAATAATGAAAATGAGAGAGTCTTATTGGTGAAAACCCTCACAGGCACCGTAGTGCGACGAGAGCTAAGAGAAATCCAAAAATGAGAGAGTCTTATTGGTGAAAACCCTCACGGGAACTGTAAGGCGAAAGTAAGTTGATAGAAAGAACAAATGAGAGAGGCTTGATGGTGAAAACTCTCCGGGCACTACAAGTCGAATAAGGATTGTGAATCAGATTGGATAATCGGAGCATTGAAGCCCAGTTTCACGGTTTAAAGGTACAACAAGAGTCGAACATCAGACTTGCTCAACAGAATAGGCTACAGGTGCATGTCATGGTCATTAGAGTTGGTATCCATAACTAATAGGTTTCTACTTTGTAGTTTTCTCGTTATGAGTCATCTTTTCTATTGTCCTTCACTCTGTTCTTTTTGTCTTGTTCACTTCCTCTTCCTGAGTCTATGCGGTTAGAACAAGTGAGAAATGACTTCAAAATTTGCCACCAGCTATCCAATTGCACAAAACGGGGTCTGGCTAACACATCAAAATGTCATAAGTCAGAAAAGAACAACAAACACATCGAGCTGGTAATAATCAACATGCTTTGGGATCCTTGTGAAATACAAAGGCTTGATACATATCAATTTATAAACAATGCACAAGATGGAGGGTGTTAGGTGAACGAATCAAAGGTATTTTCAATGAAACATAAAGGTTTGGTACATATCAATTCATGGATAATGCAACAGATAGAGGGTATTGGGTCTGAACGGAGAAGGGCTATTTTTGTGATAAGGATGACTGCGAAAGTGGTTAGTCCATAAGCAAGCAATGTCCTCGAGTGGAAATCAGTTATCATGGGAAGTGAAGGAGCAATCTCCCTCAAAGTCAAGGCCACAAACCAACCACCACATTTTAAACTGATAAGATCTTTCTTTGATTGAAATAGGGTCAGAAAAGTTCGTTTGTTTCGGAGAAACCCTCCACAAGGAAAAGAAAGCACCAAACAGGTTTGACCGTAAACTCTCAGGACCTTCCTGGAAAATGTGGCCTAGTTTAAAATTCAAAACAATCATGAGTAGCATAATCTAGCATAAATGTACCACAAAGGAATATAAGTTAGTTTCAAAATTTGCATATTTAAGATAGGATGTAATTAGGAGTTTTCAGGACCCTCCTGGATAATGGGATGTAGCTTTAGTACTTTCTTAGATAACAAGACTTAGCATAAGACGTACCTTTAGTAGATATAATTTAGCTTTAAAATTGTCATTTAACTAGGAGTTTTCAGGACCCTCCTGGATAATGGGGAGTAGTTTAAGACCTTCTTAGATAACAAGATTTAGCGGAAGCCATGCCTTTAAAAGATATAGCTTAGATTTAAAATTGTCGTTTAGAGTTGTCAGGACCCCCCTGGATAATGGGACCTAGCCTTCAAATTCTTAGTAATATGATTCAATCTAACACTCACATATGTGCCCAGCTACCAAACTGGGGTAGAAAATTTTCTTTGTTTTTGTCTATTTTGTTGAAGTCAGGAGCCCGACTGGAGAGCAGGAAATACATTTCAAGTCAGCAGTCAGAAGCCCGCCTGGAGAGCAGGGAATACATTTCAGGTTAGTAGTTAGGAGACCACCTGAAGAACAAGGGAGTACAATTCAAGTTTTAGCTTTCAAATTCTTATTGATATTTGGTAATGTGATCCGTTTTACACTTACAGGTGTGCCCAGATACCCAAACAGGGGCAGAAAATTTTCTTTGTTTGGTCTATTTTGTTGAAGTCAGGAGCCCGTCTGGAGAGCAAGGAATACGTTTTAAGTTTAAAAGTCAGGAGCCTGCCTGGAGAGCAGGGAATACATTTCAAGTTTAGAAGTCAGGAGCTCGCCTGGAGAACAGAGAATACATTTCAAGTTAGAAGTCAGGAGCCCGCCTGAAGAGTAGGGAATACATTCAAGTTCAACAGTCAGGCATCCACCTAGAAAAATGGAAAACATCTCAGATTACAAGGCGACAACAAAGGGATTCCACCGGGAGAATACAAGTCAACAAGGCAACAAGAACCACCGGAGCAAGTCTGAAGTTATAGATAGGATTTTGTAATGCATAGATCATAGTATAGTCTAGCTTCTTTTAATTTTATCATGGTGTAATAAGGGGATAGAGTAAGCAGTAGCAGTAGCAACAACAACAGTGAAATCCCAGCTTCATGGTAGTCCCAACTACCAAAACTTCCTGAACTACACTGACCTAATTCCTTTTTAGCCAAGGATATATAGGCAACCTCGGAAGCAGGGTGCGGTCAAATCTTTCAAAAATGCTTCCCACGAAGTATTCAAATGGGCAAAAATCGCTTGTATCCACTCACTTTATCTTTGCACGAAACCTCTTCGTGTTTCTGGGCAAAGAGGGGCAGCTGTGAGCACGTGATTTTTGCCCTATATGAATTACTCCCATAATTTCAAAACAAAATAATTTCTTTCCATTATTTGCAATTTTTGCGGATTTTGTGGCATTTTATGTTAAGTGTTTGCATTTGTCTGTGCATATTTATTTTATTTAATTAATGAAAAATACAAAATATGTTGCATTTGCATTTACAATTTAATTCCACATTTTAGGATTAATTAACAAATTGGTTGTTTTATAAACTAGAAAAATCACAAAAATAGTTTAATTTGCACCTTTTTGATTTTAACTTTGATTTTGAGTAGTTCTTCTTTTAGTTTGTTTTAATTAAATGTGATAATTTTATTTTTAGGTCTAATTAGTTTTTTTTAGGATTAATTTGGATTTAGTTTTTAACTTTGATTTTTAGATTAGTTTTGAAAAAGGGGAAGAAAAAGAATTAAAAAGAAATAAGAGAAATTAAAAGGAAATTGAAACAAAAGAGAAGGGAGCTGAATTGTGGGCCGAAATTGGGTAATTTACCCCAGCCCATTTGAAATTCACTCAGCCCAGTGCTGAACGTGCCCCGTCCAAGCCCAGAATCCGCCCGAGAACCCGGTCCAAGCCCCATTGTAACCAAACGTCGTCGTTTCCTTTCTTTTCATCACAGCCGTCAATCTCATTAGATCTAACGGCTATGAACTAGGCACCAGTAGATATATCAGTGTCGGAACCCCCTAACATCCCCTACCCCGTCTCGTCTCATCTCCCTCACAGAACCCTCACCATCTTCGCCGTGAACCGCCGCCGGAAATCGTCTCCGCCGGCGGCATGACTCCAATCGACCCCATTTTTACACCATAGATCCCATTCCTTCTCCTCGCCCCAAATCCCTAAACCCCCTCCTTCGAATCCTACTGGAATTCGTCGAGTCTTGGATCGAAGAAAAAGACCAAAACTCCAACTCATCCAATCGTCCCCAAAATAATACCCCATAACCACCATGCCCCCTTTACCCCTAATCTACCATTGGTTTCCCTCGAATCTATTCGATGCTTCTCGAATTTAAAATCTAGGGTTCAAGCCTTGGAAGTCATGGCTGAGTTCGTTCATGAAAAGGTGTTTTTCCAGTCTTTACGAGGGTTCAGGGCCGGTTTTACCATAAAACAATGTCATTCGACAAAGAACGAGCAGTTGACGTTCGTCAAGCATTTGAATCGAAATATCGGTTGAGTTCAAGTTTTGGTCGGTGAGTTTTCCTTCCCTATTCATTTCTGGCATTATTTAATGTTTCGTTCCTCCTCATCTCTCCTTCTTTGTCTTTGGTCAATTCAACTAAAACTTGACCAAAACTTTCTGGGCAAGAATTCACAGTGTTCTTTTTCCCTTTTAAATTTATTTTTCAAAAATTCTGCCCCTGATTTTTCTTGGTAGGTTCAGTTTTTCTTGGTAACAGCATGAATACAGTTATGATTTCGACTCTTGTTTATGTCGTTTAGTTAATTTAATTAGGTTTATTTTGATCATTAGTCAATTTCATGCTTACTTGTATTCAACTAGTGTTTTGTTGACTAATTTGATTTGGCTCATTTTGTTTGGGCTTTGAAGCCGAAATCAGAACCTTCCCCAAGGGGGTTGATTTAGGCTATTGGGTCAGCATTGAACCCACGTTTGGCTTAACTACTGGGTCAATTCAACCCATGGCCCATATCTGTCTGATTTCAGGAGTAATAACATGGTGTTTCAAGGGTAAAATAGGAATTGTAGGTAAGGGAATCTTGCATAACTGAATAGGGAGGCTTCTAGGAAGCTGGGGTGGGGGGAGGGGCTATCTTGAATTCTAAAAATTTAACTAAGGGAACCTAGGCTAAAATGAAAATTTGAGAAGGGCCTAAGTGCAGAAATTATTTCCTTAAGACTGCCCTACTTGCCTTGCCTATAAAGGCATCTTTTCTTGCCTTTCAAGGGAGTTTTTTGAGAACTAGAATTCCAGAAAACACCAAGACTGCTAAAATTATTACTATTTCATTGATTTCATTATTGATTTCTGAAATTTTCAAGTTCTGAAATACTTTCTGGTTCATTTGAGATTGAAAAATTAAAAAAATCCAGAAATACTGACGGATGGTTTTTGACTGTTTCATTGAGTTTCTTCAGTGAATTTTCAAAGTTTTTGATTAACGGGACATTTCTGATTCATCCGGGATTACATGGCATGAATCTCTGTTCTTAGAGTTTGGGTTTTGAGGTTTTTGCTGCTGGGGTTACTGTGCTATTAGGCCTATTTTTGAGTTTTGCTGCTACTGTTACTGTTTTATTGACCAAATCAAATTGGATCCTTGCCTAATTTTCTGAGTCTTGGGATATTGCTGTCAACGTTTCCTCACCTCTTTTTCCTTTTCAAATTCCAGGTGCATGTTCTTGAGACTCATACAATGTGTTACTCAAATTGAAGATTGAAATGGAAATGGAATATTGAAGTTTAAATTTCAAGTTACTGATTTATAGCTTAGCTTTGTTTCTTTTGTGTATGCATCTCTTCTGCTTCATGCTTTCTCCTAGTTGAGTTCTCTCATGTAAAGTCGACCATGCTGTTAAATGTTGCATGTTACTTTAGGATTTAAATAGGGTCCTGTTCGAATATAGTTGACGCAGAACATTTTGGACCCTGTGTAGTGTGTGCTAAATGAGTCAGAAAGGATCATACATCCCTTTTATGTATTTAAGTAAAGGACTGTATTAGGACTATCTTTGCTATATGATGCATTTAATATGTCATAGCATATGTGTTTAAACAACATTCAGATTCACGAAACAGCTAATTAAATGGGTTCTAGGTTGTGGTCAGTTTTCTTTTCTTCTGGACATGTACTGTTAGCAATATTCAAGTTTCTGGATGCACTAGTTATTGGTTAGTGATGAGACTTATTAATTTGTGTTTTACTTGTAATTGTGATTTAGCGTAGACTCGATATTGAGTCTGGGATCTTCAGCCTTGTTCTTTAAAGGTTTTGAGCCCATTGAGCCTTGGACGCTGAGGTCCCTTGCAAAGAAGAAGGCCTGCTACTGCTGCTTAGGCTTGCTTCTTGAGCCCAGTAGTTTGCTCATTTGGCTCACTGGATGTTTCCCTTTATAAGAGGATTTGTTTAATACATGCCAAAATAGAAATAGACATTTAGTTAGTCAATTTGTGTTGATTAGTTAAGGTTCAGAAATAATTGTTAGTCCGATATCGCTCTGCTTATAATTCTGAGCGATTTGTAGCCAGCCGATTTTGGGCTTAAACGACGACGCTGAGATTTAAGGCCTGATACTGGCCTAGTTGAAGAAAGTCAAGGCCAGCTGAGTCCGCCTGGGGTATAGCCTTGGGCATGTCATCCCACTTAAGAAATTGGGATCACGTTTGGGCCCAAGTCTAAAAGCACCTGTGAGTAAGATTTCGACCCAAAGTTTTTTTGTTATGATTCTCAAGTTCATTTATCGCTTAAACTAATTAGTATTTAATTATGAAGTGGGCCGTATCAAATAAAATGATAATTATGTAGCCCTCATTTTAATTAACATATGAATCCTTAGAATTCGAGGCGTGCCATTTAGTTGAATTCCCATGACCCTCGCAAAGTTGAAAGTGCGTAGTTGCTTTAGGCGCGCTATTTAATAATTTATCTTCCTAAACTCGGGTGCGCATTTATGTGACCCAAATCCAAATTCCAACGATGTTAAAATATGTCAAAACCACGGGTGCATTTATGTGATGTGGTTCGAGATGTGTTTTAATAACGTTGCAATTCTCTTTAACAAACGAATAAAAGCGGTTAAAGTTTAAAATTGAACCATAAGTTAAAACATGTATTAAAATCAGTTAATAGGCCAATTATAACAGTTGAGCAACCGTGCTTGAACCACGGAACTCGGGAATGCCTAACACCTTCTCCCGGATTAACAGAATTCCTTACCCGGATTTCTGTGTTCGCGGACTGTAAAACAGAGTCAATCTTTTCCTCGATTTGGGATTTGATCCGGTGACTTGGGACACCATAAATCTCCCAAGTGGCGACTCTGAATCTTTTAACGATAAATCCCGTTTCGATTGTCCTTTAATTGGAAAAACTCCTTTATACCCTTCTGGGGGTGTAGGTAAAAAAGGAGGTGTGACAGAGATAAAATACGGTCCAAGCTATAATACCTCATATTTATGGACTAGCGTCATATAAGGTACCACATGAGCATGATTATAAGGTGTATAAAGTGTGTTAAAAATGAGTAGTATTTTAAGTAATTTGAGATAATTCTTAATTATGTTGATAATTGGGTTACTTAATTATTTTGGTGGCACGATTAACTAGGAAATTAAAGTCTTTGGATAAAGACTAAGGCATTAACGTGGAAGCCTTGCCTTATGGAAATAGTGACTCTTAAAGTTCATAAATAGGTGGCAAAGTTAGATGAATATTGTTGGCTAAGTCAAACCAAAAGTGGGGGCCCACAAATCTTTAAAAATCAGAGATTGTTACATATCACTTAAGAGGAAAATCATGGGCTGCAATGAACGCATATCATTTTCAAAAGAATTCTTATGAACTCTTATAAGAGATCTAGGCTTGCTAGCGGATGGATTGCTACAGTAGCATAAAATGCGATTCTAAGAGAGCACAGTGCAATCTTTCTCAAGAATATCATAAGAAATTTCCCCTATTTTGATCAGTAGTTACATGTTTTGTCGCAATCAATGTGTGTTAGAGGGATTGTCAAGAGAATCAACTCAGGTATGTTAAGGGTACACCCTTCCTTCATTTTAGCATGATCTCGTAACTACACGAGTTTGATAACGAGGCATAAAGAGAAGTTCGTATTCCTGAACTTATGTCTATTATCCTAGTCTCATAAATTACAATATTTTTCATTATCGGGACTTTATATTCAATTGAGTATTATCTTCTATTAGTCAAGAGAGAGCAGTCTCTCTCTCTCTCTCTCTCTCTCTCTCTCTATATATATATATATATATATATATATATATATATACAGTATTTTCACCATAATCGAGCTATAATCGATGGGCAGGCCCCTATTGGGCAACCTCTGATCAGATGGTAAGTAATATACCGAGCCTACTATGGCTGAGCGCCTATGAGTGACCCCAGTATAGACAAGATACAGAGCCTAGTATGGCCGAGTGCCTATGAGCGAGTCTACTACGGTAGAGCAGTTATATATACCGAGCCTTATAAGGCCGGACAACTATTTTACTTACTATATTGAGAGAGTTGAGTTAGTATCAGCAGGTAAGCATATCTTCAGATTATCTTTGACTCCCAGTTACTTTCATTTATTATATTATCAGTTCAGTTTCAGGTTTCAGTTATTCTGTAGCCTTACATACTCGGTACATTATTTTGTACTGACGTCCTTTTGTTGGGGATGTTGCATTTCATGCCTGCAGGTATAGACAATCAGTTTGACGAGCCCTCATCGTAGATGAGGTTAACATTCAAAGAAGGATTGGTAAGACTCCACCACATTCGGAGTGCAGCCGAGTCTATGAGTCATTATGTCAGAATTTTGCTACAAACTTATGGGTAGGCCGGTACCCTGTCCTATTTGATGTCAAACTTCCTTAGAGGCTTTGTAGACAGAGTTTCATTTTCTACAAGTATGTGAGAGGCCTTGACGGCCCATGTGTATTCATGTTTTAACAAAGATGATTTATTTATACAGTGCTTTTCCACTTATAGTTATACATTACAAGTTGCGGCCATGTTGGCCTAGTTACCAATGATAGTAGGATAATAAAGATATGTTACGTTGGTACTCGGTTGAGTAAGGTACCGAGTGCCCATCGTGGCCCATCGGTTTAGGTTGTGACATTGCTCTGCCCCGCATCATTTTTTTTACTTGCCCCACCCCGTTTGCTATTCCTACTTGATATTGAGAAGCTTACTATCTCTTTATGACTTGATGCAAGTGGTATTGCCCAAATATTGATCACTAAGACACGATAAGCTCATTGCACAATTTAAAGTTAAAGATTGTCTCGATACTAGGATTAGCTTCCCTGGGATTAACAAGGTATTTGCAAGTGATGAAAATTTAGGATCCACCAAACTATATAGATAACCGGGTTCTCTATCAGTTCCTACAGAACACAAACAATAAGAGATAAATAATTGACACAGCAGAGTTATACGTGGAAAACTCCCAGCTCACTGGATTAAAAACCATGACCTACACTCGTAGGATTTCAATTTCACTAACCAAGCAACTTTAGATTACAACCTATTGTAACCTAGGAATTAACCTCTTAATCCCGCACTCACTTGTAATAACTCTATTACAAGCCTCTTTTTAATAACTCTATTACAAAGCTCACAACTCGACTAACTTTAGTCAAGACACAAACGCAAGGTTTATGGTTTTACAAATGGTTTCCTACAAAATGCTTCTATCTAAGCTAAGTAGGAATTACAAGTAAATCACTCTAATAAAGGTGCAACACAACAAAGACATATAATAACACAATGCTGGAAACTGGTCCTTCGTTATGTTCTTCCTTTATTCTTGAAGCCTGGAAGTCACTTGCAAGATGGCAACGCACTTGAGAGGAAACTTGATTAATTCCGGATGTGCAAGTGCATGTTTTTCGTTTGCTTCATGTTAGTAATACCCAAGTGTTGTCACTTGGATGATGCAAGAAAATATTTGGTATAAGGCATTCCCCATAAAGTGACTGTTGCACTATTTGCAACAAATTTACAGCTGTGAGGAGTTAACTGGTACAGTCAGCAAGAGAACTGATGTCCATTTGTTCCCTCTGTCGTCTCTTTGACTCTGATTATTGGAACTTGTGCCCGACTTGAGACTTGTTGTTCTTGATCACTTTGAGGATGTGTAGCAGGTTCCAGATTTGGTTCTTATCATTTAGTTTGTTAGATCATCAAAACATAACATGGAACATAGCCTATCAATATCCCCCCTTTTGATGATGACAAACTTGTAATTGAAGTTCACATGAGAACCAGATTACCATACAATATTTCATGTATTCCCCTTGAACTTGTTCCCCCTCAATTAATTTCCCCCCATTTGGTATCATAAAAAGACTCTTCATAAGTACTAAACAAAAAGATGTCTAGCATGGCTAACTCATTCCACATGGCTAAAAACATAGCATAAGAGTATAACATGCATAGTAAAAGGATGAGATACTCATTAATTTTAAATAAAAGAGAACAGAATTAGCAGTACCATTTATAACACAACCATTCACAAAATAAAATAACTTAAAAAGTACCAGCCACCAAATACAACAAAACATGGGGACCAAGATATATGACAGACAACATTTAACTAGACACTGGGGAGGGAACTATTTTAAGGAGCACTGGAAGGGGGAGACAGTGATGAAGAGGCAAGGGTTCTAAGGAGAATATCCATTTGAGCGTTTGCCAACACTTGCTCGTTAAGTAACCTCTCTTTTAGGTCCTCAACCTGTTTCCTGATATCAGCATTTTCCTTGGTCAGACGGGCAATCTCTGCGCCTTGTGCACTGCTGGAACCAGGTGCTTCCTGGGCCTGACTAAGTTGTCCTTCAAGAATAACATTCTATGCCTTCAACATCATTATCTCTTCATTCGCAGCATTCTGAGCATTAATCAATTGAGAGATATAGGAGTTGCTGCCAACCCCTCATTTTTTATCACTACACTCACACTCTTCTAAGGTGGACTTGGAGAAGGTTTGCTTGTGAATTCCCACTGTTGCTTTTCCCAAAGGTGGACTTGGAGAAGGTTTGCTTGTGAATTCGCAGCAACAAACCTTTTGAGGTTCTAAGTCTTACGATTCAGATGATAACTAGAACTCGATTGGGTTGGAGAGGAAGTAGTAGGTGGTTGGGGGTCTAGTATGGGGTTTTGACTGGGTGACAGAAGGGACTCAGACTCTCACTCCTGTGCTTCATGAGACGAAGACACAGTGGGGACCATATTAGAAACATTTGAGATTTTTGATTTTCAGACATAGTGAAGATTTGCAGTGAGAACACAAGAAAAAGAGTGTTTGGTTTTGAGAGAGAAAAGGGAATTTTTTGGCTTTGATGTGGATAGTGAGGGAAAAGGATAGCGTTTGGGTTTATTTAGAGAAAGTGAGAGACCAGTTACAAATGGGTATAGATTCCTAGGTATACGGGTCGTTTAGTAACGGGTATGACGTTTGTGTTCTAGAGAGATGAAAAAGAGAAACTGAAATTTTAATGACGTGACACTTTTACAGCCGTTAAAAAGATGTGCATGAGAGTACAAAGAAACTATTAACCTGATTCAAGGGAACCAGAATCCCTGACTTACTTTTGTAAGTGTGAGCCTCATCCTTTTGCCAAGATGAAATGACATTAGCTACTTGTTTGCTCTGTAATTGCCATGTATGTCTACTTGTAACGGTGTAGAAATGAGTTAGAACTTGCCAGAAAATACTTTTTAGTTATTTACCTATTCATTTTTTCATAGCCAATCATTGAGGGACCTGGTGCTCAGTTTGATAACCGCAATGCCAATCAATTCTTTTCAAAGTGCTCTTTGTTTAGTGCTTTAGTAAAGATATTTGCTACTTGGTCTTCTGTTTTGCAGAACTTGATGTAGATAAGACCTTTTTCAACATTATCTCTAAGAAAATGATCTCACACATCAACGTGCTTTGTTCTCTTATGCTGAACTGGGTTCTTTGCCATGTTGAGAGTACTGGTGTTATCACATAGTAATGGAACACAATCAGAAAATATACCAAAGTCCTCCAGCTACTGTTTGATCCACAACAATTGAGCACAGCAAGAGACAGCTGCCACATACTCAGCTTTAACAGTTGAAAGAGCCACAAAGTATTGTTTCCTTGTACCCCATGAAATCAAACACGATCCTAGAAAGTGTGACATGCCAGATGTGATCTTTCTATCCACCAGATAACCAGCATAATCATCATCAGCATACCAAATTAAGTCGAAATTATCTCCTGAAGGGTAGTAGAGAACCAGGTCTTGCTTTTCTTTGAGATACTTTATAATTCTCTTGGCAGCCTTCAGATGAGATTCCTTTGGACTAGATTAAAATCTAACATATAATCCCACACTGAATACGATATCAGGTCCACTAGCTGTGAGAAACAAGAGTGAACCAATGATACCCCTGTACATGGTTTCATTCACAGAAGAACCAGGTTCATCTATGTCTAGTCGAGTGGCAGTGGAAATAGGGGTATCAATGATCTTTGAAATTTCCATCTCAAATCTCTTTAGGATCTCTTTAATGTACTTCTGCTAACTTATCATTGTGCCTTTAGGAGTTTTCTTAACTTGCAGTCCCCCAAAAAAATTCAATTCCTCCATCATGCTCATTTCAAACCTCCTTCCCATGAGCTTTGCAAACTCTTCACACAGTGAATCATTTATTGCACCAAAGATGATATCATCAACATAGACTTGCACAATGAGAAGGTTCCTCCCCGTGTCTTCAGAAATAGGGTGTTGTCGATTTTTCCTCTTTTAAAGCCATTTTCAAGGAGGAATTTGGACAACCTTTCATACCCTACATGAGGGGCCTGCTTCAGTCCATATTATGCCTTGTCAAGTTTGAATACATGCTCAGGATGCTTATGACATTCAAAACTAGGTGGTTATTTGACGAAGATTTCCTCCTTTAGATATCCATTCAGAAATGCACTTTTGACATCCATTTGGACAATTTGAATTCCATATGAGTTGCAAAGACAATGAGGATTCTGATGGCTTCCATTCAAGTAAATGGAGCAAAAGTTTTATCAAAGTCGATACCTTTTTCTTAATTGTAGCCTTGAACTACTAATCTTGTTTTGTTCCTTGTTGTGTTCCCGAACTCATCAAGTTTGTTTCTAAACACCCAGTTAGTTCCTATAATAGTTATGTTTGAGGGTCGAGGAACCATGTGCCATATGTTGTTTCTCTCAAATTGATGGAGTTCATCTTGCATAGCAGTAATTTAGTCAGCATCTTTCAATGCTTCTTTGATATTTTTGGGCTCAATTTGAGAGAGGAAGACTGAGAAGGCAAGTGAGTTTCTTGACTTTGATATGGTTTGTTTCCCTGATTCAAGAGGAGTGTTCACATTTTGAAAAGGGCGTGAACTTTTGTGTTTCCAGTTAGACATCTCAATCTCATTGCGAGAGGATCCAAGTTCCTCTGAGTGAGATCCATTGTTGACATGAGCGCCACTTCTCAATTCAGCATCAAGAGTTCCTTGCACGACATCAACAACTCTGTTCTCTGCTTTAGTTGTTGTGATTGAGGGACCAGGTTCCTCCGTATCAGTCGGAGATTCATATGCACTATCTTTATTTGATTCCTTGGTCTGACTCATCATGTCAACCTTTCCATTTTCCATATCAATGACTTCACCAGGAACCTTTGACTGCTCTTCGTCTTAATCAACCTTATCATGTGGATCTTTCCCACATAGGTGGTATGATTTATCAAAGATCACATGTATGCTTTCTTCAACACATTAAGTTCTTTTGTTGTAGACCTTGTAATCGTTGCTTTGTGATGACTAGACAAGAAAGATTCTTTCATCACTTTTGGTATCAAGTTCAGTGCTTCCTTACCATTATTGAGGACGAAATATTTGCAGCCAACGTCCTTAAGTGTGTTAGCTTGAGTTTCCTCCAGTTCAGCAGTTCATACGGGTTTTTGTCCAGGAAGGACCTGATCATGCACTTGTTCACCAAGTAGCACATAGTGCTGACTGCCTCTTCCTAGAAACGTTTTGCAACACCATAGCCAATCAGCATTGTCCTTGCCATGTCTTCAAGATCCTTTTTTTCCTCTCCATAACACCATTTTGTTGAGGTGTTCTTGGAGCTGAAAATATATGACTTATACAATTTTCAGCATAGAATTCGTCGAATTTATGCATTGTCTAACTCTGTGCCATGATCCAATTTTATACTCACAACATTATGGCTCATTTTCACGTGGATCTTCTTCACAAAAGCAACAAACATTGGGAAAGTTTCATCCTTGGTTATGAGGAACAAAGTCCAGGTGAATATGGAATAGTCGTCCACTATGACGAAAATGTACTTCTTTCCTTCTCTACTTGACACCCTCATAGGTCCACACATATCATATGGAGGAGATCAAGTGGCCTTGAGGTGCTTACTTCCTTTTTGGGCTTGAAGGAGGACCTGACTTGCTTTCATTTTACACATACATCACACACCTTGTGATCTTTGAAACTTGACCGAGACAGCCCACGAACCAGGTCCTTCTTGATCAATTTGTTTAGCAACATAAAACTAGCATGTCCCAATCTTCTGTGCCACGGTTCAGCATCATCATCAACAGCACTCAGACATGTAAGATCCCCATTGTGCAAGGACTCAAATCAACAACATAAATGTTTTTGTATCTTTTTGCCTCCAAGACCCTTCACCAGTCACGAGATTTGTGACGGTATAGGTTTTTGATACAAATTACTTTGTTTCCTTTGTCGTAGATTTAAGAAACACTTAGTAGTCTATATTTTAAGAAATTCACATTATACATATTCTCAATTGAGTGAGTGAGTGTTTTCCCAGTTCTTCCTACTCCCAAAATGTATCCCTTTTTGCCATTTCCAAAGGACACACTCCCTCCTTGCAGAGCTTTGAGCGAAAGAAAATCATCGATGCTTCCAATAATATGCTTAGAGCAGCTACTATCCATATACCATTTTTGGCTGCTTCCTTTCACTGCTTCCTGCACAAGAGAATCAAGGATTAGACTTAGGAACCCAAACAAGTTTGGGTCCCTTGTAGTGAGGAAAAGGGCGAATTAAACTTCTTTTTATCCAGGCAGGCAATACACATTTTTAATGAAGGGACCAAGTTCCTTAGCAGTAGTTACCTTTTCAACAAGAACCTTGTTTTTCTGTTGGGATTGAATTCTAGCCTTACAGTTTTCTTTAAAGTGTCAAGTGTTGCCACAGTGAGTGCAAAGCCAGTTATCAGGGATAATAACATGCTTTCTATGTGGTTGTAGGGAGTTTTTTCCTTTTGGAACCCGACTCCATGCCTGTTCCTACCATTGCTTGTATACATGGCAGTGATTGTATCAGAGCACTAGGCCCACTTTAGAGATTTTTCTAGGTCATTTTTAACTCTGCCTAGATCTTCTTGAAGTTGTCTGTTTCTTTTAAGTTCAGCACACAGATTAGATTTCACAGATTTGAGTTCATTTTCAAGCTTAATGTGTGCCTCACTAGCAACTTCCTTTCCCTTTTGGTTGTTATCAGAATTATTTCCCCTTTTTAGTTCCTCAATTGTTTCTTTTAGATCCACAACCACTACCAAGTACTAACATGCCATCTATCTCATGTTCTATGTTTTCAATTTTTTCAGTTAGAACATCTTTGTCTTTCTTTAGAACCTCAATGGTTTCTTTTAGATCAACCACTATGACTACCGGATCATCTCTCTCATGTTCTACCTCTCCTAATTCCACAGTTAACATATTTTTATCATTTATAAGGCTATGATAATCATCAATTAAAACATTTTCCAAAGATATAAGCTTCTTCTCAGAGTAAGACTTTAAATTTCTTTGAACGTCTAGAAAGTTTACCTCATCATCATCATCATCATATTTTGCCACTAGGGCAAAGATAGAGTCATATTCAGTTGCTTCACTTTCCACTGCCATCATGGAGGTGTCACCTTGTTCATCATCTTCTCCAGCTTCACTAGAAGAGTTTCCCCATGCAGCAAGAGCTTGTTTCACAACATTGTCAGTGACATCTTTTCTCTCGAATCTTTTGTCAGGAACTAGGTTTCTCTTGACTGCTTTGTCTGTGTTGTGCTTGTACCGGTCTTGCTTGAGGAAAGGATAGTCCTTGATAAAGTATCATGGCTTCCCACATTTATGACACAAGTCATACCCTCTTGGCTTGCTGGAGCTGCCCCTTTTTGGAATACCTCTATTCCCGCGAATCATTTTCTGAAATCGCTTTGCCAGGTAGACCATGTCAGCATCCTCACCACTTGAGTTATTATTATCTGTCTTGAGGACTCGCTACTTCTCCTTTTGGGCTCTCTTCTTTTATGGTCCTTCTTCTTCTTCTTCTTATTCTTCTTCTTCTTCTTCTTCTTCTTCTTCTTCTTCTTCTTCTTCTTCTTTTTCTTCAGATTACCAATGAGTTCATCAACGGTCAACTTTTGTAAATCCTTAGAACTCCGTGATAGCATTTACTTTGCTTTCTCAGGAACCAAGTAATACACTGAGTATTTTCTTGACAAACTTGTTCCTTGGAATGATCTCTCCTAGAGAATGAAACTCGTTGATGATAGAGGTGAATCGAGGGTGCATGTCCTGAATGGACTCATCACCCTTCATCCTGAAGAGTTCATACTCAGTGGTGAGCATATCAATCTTCAACTGCTTGACTTGAGTTGTTCCTTCTTGTGCTGTTTGGAGAGTTTCACATATCTCCTACGCAGATTGACAAACAGAGATCCTGTATATTCGTCTGGTCCAATGCCACAGATGAGTATCTTTTTTGCTTGGAAGTTATTCTCTATAGTTTTGTGGTTAACATCATTGTACTCCTTCCTTGTCTTGGGAACTGTCACTGCTGGTTCACCAATGGTCTTCATAGGAACGAAGGGTCCATCACAGTGACATCCTAGAGCTCTGAATCTTCAGCCATGATAAAATCATGCATCCATGTCTTCCACCGTCCGTAATATTGTCCATTGAATCTTGGTGGTCTGTAGGTAGATTGACCTTCTTCAAAGTTTGCTGAAGCAGTCATGAGGATCTTTTCTAGGTGTTAGCCTGATAGAAAGAATCTGCTCTAATACCAATTGATAGAAATTTAGGGTCCACCAAACTATATAGAGAACCAGGTTCTCTATCAGTTCTTACAGAACACACACAATAAGAGATAAATAAATAACACAACAGAGTTTTACATGAAAAACTCTCAGCTCACGGGGATTAAAAACCACGACCTACACTCGTAGGATTTCAACTTTACTAATCGAGCAACTTTAGATTACAACCTATTGTAACATAGGAATTAAACTCTTAATCCCTCACTCACTTGTAATAACTCTATTACAAGCCTCTTTGTAATAACTCTATTATAAAGCTCACAACTCGGCTAACTTTGGTCAAGACACAAACACAAGGTTTATGGTTTTACAAATGAGTTCTTACACAATGCTTCTAGCTAAGCTAAATAGGAATTACAAATAAATAACTCTAACAAAGGTGAAACACAACTAAGGACATATAATAACACAATGCTGAAAATTGGTCATTCGTTATGTTGTTCTTTGTTCTTGAGCCTGGAAGTCACTTGTAAGATGGAAACACACTTGAGAGGAAACTTGATTAATACTTTGATGTGGAAGTGTGTGTTTTTCCTTTTCTTCATGTTAATAATACCCAAGTGATGTCACTTGGATGATGCAAGCAAATATCCGGTACAAGACATTCCCCATAAAGTGACTGCTGCACCGTTTACACTGTTGCGTGTGTGTAGAGGAACACAGTTGCAGCGAATTTACAGCTGTGGGAGTTGATTGGTACAGGAGAACTGATGTCCATTTGTTCCCTCTGTCGTCTCTTTGACTCTGATTATTGGAACTTGTGGACTTGTTATTCTTGAGCACTTTGAGGATGTGTAATAGGTTCCAGGTTTGGTTCTTATCTTTTAGTTTGTTAGATTATCAAGACATTACAGGGCACATAATCTATTAGCAAGACATTCAATTTTGAAAGCAAAAATTTCATTGAAATATCAAATATGGATCGTTAATGTTTTTAGCCATCCCCATCTTTAAATGAATCAAGGAAGATACAATACTTTCTAACATAAATTCCTAAGCTGAATACTTGAAACTAAAGAGACTTCTAGACATGAAGTCCTAGCTTTCAGCAATAATATTTCGAAAACTCTGAAAATGAATCAGATAAAGTCTTACCAAAACTAAATATCAAACCGATAAGTGTTAAAGAACAAATGAAACAGATAGATACTGCTACACAGCTTGAAGAAGGTAGCACAACGTATAAACCAGTCATAAATGCTACCATCATTGCTACCATAGCAATCAAGACAAGGATGCCAGCAGTTACATAACGATTCAACCTTTTGGTCTCTCGTTCGTAAGTTGCAAGGTAATGTAAGAACATTGCAGAAGTTGAAGATGTCATGGCAAATGTATCTGCTACTGCGAATACTTGAAATGCTGCTTTCTTCCATAGGATTGCCATGCCTTTATTTGGACCATCGTCACCATTGTAGCCACCAGGAATGGTAAAGCCAGCCGCGAAAGAGACTGTTGCTATGAGAGTAGCCACTATCAAATGTGTGTTCGCTCTTTCTTTCCATACTTCCATGCATTCTCTAAGCATCTCTTCACGTAATGATGTCTGTGAAAATTAATATAGTTAAAAATATAAGTGTATAACTCCATTGTGGTATAAAAATCTCTTCAATTTTCTTCTTGTAAATATAACTCATAGTATACACAAATATTTACATGTCTGATTCTGTCGAGATCTATTTCCTCCAAGCGAGGGTGATATAACACGATTTTCCCTTTAGCATGAAAGGGCGTGTTCCCATCAGCGTCTTTCTGATCTATGAGGTTTTGGAGCAGGTGTTGTCTGCCAAGGAAATCTCTCATTTTTGAATTCTCCCTCGAATTCTCCTTATTAGTGCATGCAAGGTGAAGAAGATTTTGGCCATGGCTAGTGACTGCCTCCAAGGTATCTGGACATTGATTTAAAATCTCTTCCACAACCTCATGATTATCATTAATGGCTGCTAAATGCAGAGGTGTCATATTGTATTCTCTGATGGTTTTATAAGCCATTTCTCTGTCTGCAACTAATAATTGTTTCACTATTTTTGCATAGCCGAAGTATGCCGCGAAATGGAGAGAATTCCATGCAAATTCGTCTACTTGCTTTGTCAAAGTTCCTTCCTTTTTTACTATCATTTCCAAGCATTCTACCCAAAGGAGTAGTCCTAGTTAGTAAGGGTAATTCCAACAAATGTGAAAAAAAGGAAGTAAAAGAAATATTTGTACAAACATTCAGAGGAGAGAAGGTTCTTTACCTACTAGAATACCTTTTTCTTTCATGTTGTTTTCTTCCTTTGTAGGACTTACCAATGTTTTTAAAACCAACCAGACATCAGCAAACTTGAATCACAACTAGTTTAGTTTAGTTTTTTTTTTTTTCGAAACTAGTTGTTGAGGTACATCTCATTTTCTTGCACTTCTCCGTTTCAATTTGTTTGAACCTTTTCCGGAGTACGAGAGTCAAATTGACTAATTCTTTGTATAAATTCGGACATAAATTCTTTAAATTTTTTAAAATAAAATGTACATAATTAAAAACTACATAAAAAATACTATAAGTCACAGTGATTAACAATTCAAAATATTTTAAAAAAATTACTAAAAACGTGGTCAAACAAAACTTTGTTGACTCCCAAATAGTAAAAGGTTCGTTCATATTAAAACAGAGAGAGCAAATGATACATATAATAAATGAGAAATTAGTATGAGGTTTCAAAAAAGAGAATCAAATGAGATTTGAATAATAACTACTATATATGCATTAATCCTAAACAAGTTGAAGTTGGCTATATGAGTTCTTACCGACCATATTACTTCATTTAAACTCAACTCATGCTAATATTTACTTTATTGTACAAAACTAAATCAATTCCAAATCCTAAAAAACAAAAAACAAAAAACAAAATAAAACAATACAAAAAGCGATCAAGCACAACTGTCATTATAAACTGCAGCAAATGGAGTAAACCAAAATTAAAGTTAACATCTCTAGTTAGAAATTCCAATCAATTAAAGTGAGTAAAGGGATATATATAAAACCTGTAGTAGGGAAAGGATGCATTACAACTGCATGTAGCGCAGTTGCGCCAATAGGGCCAGCATAAGATGGTGAAGCGCAGTTGTTCAGAATCAATTCAACAGAAACATTATCTCCTCTTTCCACAGCAAGATACAGTGGACTTTTCCCGGCTTTATTAGGCGGATGTGAGAAAGCAGCATCTTCTTTAACCAATAATTCTACCATGTCGTCACTACGCCGCCCATGCATTACAGCTTCATGCAAGGCCGTATTTCCATCGTTATTGGTAATACTCAGCAGTTTTTGAATGTCAGCTTCTATATCACGAACAATCCCGAGCCCTCCACAATTTTTCGTGTAGTTGATAAAAGCTTTAATGATCTCAAGATTGCCATTTCTAGCAGCCACATGAATAAAAGTATCCCCGTTACAGTTCAAGCTGAAGAACAAGTTCGGACCTGCCATATCAAGAAAACCTATGGGGGATTTCGGTCGATTGAAACCATCATGCTGAGCTGCAACATGGAGGACCGTGTTGTTATAAGGAGTTAATTCGGTGGCGAACTTATCCTTGTATTGTTCCAGAACCTCCATGTTACCTTCTTTGGCAGCTACGTATAACAGCTTATCCATAGGCATTTTATTTAGAGTCGTAATAGTGTAAAAGATAATTTTAATGAAAAATATGGAATGATCAATAGGCAAAGTGTTTCCAAAAACTATCAATCTTTGGTTTTTTTTGCCACCACAACTCAACCAATAATAGTCTGTTTGGCCAAGCTTCTCCAAGCCAAAAGAACTTCTTTTTTTCAATAAAAAGTATTCTTTTCAAAGTTGAAGTGTTTGGCCAAACTTTTAGAGGAAAAAATAAGTGCTTTTGAGTAGAAACAAAAGTAGTTTTGGAGAAGTAGAAAAAAATAGCTTTTTTGAAAAGCACTTTTGAAAAAAATACATACTTATAAGCATTTTTTAATAGTTTGGTCAAACACTAAATGTTGCTCATAGGTGCTCTTCGTATAAGTTTGCCAAACACAAACTACTTCTCAGCAAAAGTACTTTTAAAATAAAACACTTTTAAGAAAAAAAACTTTTTGAAAATAAGCTGATTTTTGCAGCATCAAATAAGCTATAAGAAGGAGTGAACGAAAGAATTGATACAAAAGTTCAGAAGAATGGATAATGCTTTGTGAATCTAATAATGAAGAATTGACAGAGTTAAGAACCTTAAATAGACTTTCAAAAAGCCAACAGTTAAATTCAGAACAATTAACTTATTTTTCTATTTAAAATAGAAGTATTATTTTTAAATAAATAGTACACGCAATAATTATATTATATATATAAATATATTATTATAGTATATAGTTTTGACTTTTGTAGATCAGTGTATTTTTTTTCGATAAATGAATGACTCAGATCCGACAATGGGAAGGGCATGCCCCGCGTCATGAAACAAGAGTGTGAAAGAATATTAAATTTTATGCACTGGGGCATAAAAAATATTTATAATTATATCACTTATAAAATAATTACTCCTATATGTAAATCTCATGGCAAATGCTCCCTCCGTTTCAAGTTAGATGAGATATTTTTCTTTTTCGTTTATTCTAAAATAAATGGCACATTTGAAAATAATTCAACTTTAAACTCTTCATTACCCTTAATGAGAAGCTTTTATAACCACAAAAATATAATGACCCCACAAAACTTTTACACCTTAAACTTTTAAGACCACAAGTGTCAAAAGTCTTTTTTTTTTCTTAAACTCCGTGACAAGTCAAACTACCTCGTCTAAATTGAAACAGAGGGAGTATTAATTAATAACTTGATAAAGTGACAATTAACTTATTTTCATATGAACATATTATCCTTACACTATCAATGTATAGAATTAAACTATGAAAAGGCTAAACAAGAAAAGTCGTAGGAAATTTCATATGATTTAATTAATAATACTTCTTTTGGTCGGTTGAATACCGTGTTCTATAAATACTAACTAGTGTTTATTTAGTCAAATAAATTTAAAAGTCGTTGGTCAGGTTAATGAACAATTTAGTAAATCTAACTCTTCTAGTAATCTTACTGAAACAGCTTTGTGAGATGAAACGCTATTTATGATGCTTGTATTTGTGCTTGATTGAGCAAGAAAAATAATTGAACAAACTAACATGCCTATTGCCAAGAGAAGGAAAAACTAACAACATATTGTAAAAAATATTGGAATATGGAGAATAAGATGCAGCTTGATGCGTGTTAAGGACATTATTCTTAAGGATATTTTGCTCATACCGTAATAAAAATTAAGCATATTCCCCAAAATTCAACAAGCTCTTCTAAAGTAAATTAGGAGCACAAATAACAAAGATTAACAAAACAACCCATCCCAATCATAAAGGCTTTTCAAAGCTTACAAATACGTTAAAATCCAAAGCCCTTAAGGCTATCAAAAGGTCAATTGACTTTTCAATAGTAACGTTCAAATTATCCACTAATGAGCACTCAATAATAAGATTTATTTTGTCCAATTGAATTCAAAATTAAAATATATTTCTATTACAAATATAATTAAAATAATTACTATAATAAAGACTCATTTATATAATAGTAAGAAAATGAATCTAGATATAGTTTTGGAATATTTCTTTTTGAGATATCAAAATTATTTTTCTATCAATCTACCACGTATCAAAAAAACAATTGTGAAATAATTAAAAATATTGCTGGATTTACACAAATGAGCATAATGCGTCGAATCTGGTGTCTCTTAGACTATGAACCAGACCTAGATAAAATAAGATTAAATTTATCGAACAATTGGTGAAGTTTAGAATTTCTATGAACCAAGAATTCTTTTGTAAGTTTGCATTATGCTCGCACACACTTCGTTGTTTATCGCAGTTTTGCGCTAATAGGCTGTAACGACCCAGCTAGTCGTTTTGAATAGTACAACCCAGTTTCCCCTTTTACTGCTAAACTTATGACAGTTGTTATGTGACTTGTCGAGGTAATTGGTTCGGGTCCTGTAAGGTTTGAAATGAATTGAGACACTTAGGACCCGTTTGGCCATAGATTTTACCAAAATAAATTTGGATTTTATTTGGCAAACACATGTTTGGCCATAGATTTTGCCTACATTTTGCCAAAATCCCAAATCTCAAAACCAGCTCAATAGCTGGTTTTGGGCCAAAATATTTACAAACACTAATAATATACATGTTTTTCCAAAATAAATTTGGGAAATATGTTTTGAAAACGGATGTCCAAACACATTTTCATCTTCAAACCAAATTTTATCCAAATAAGATTTTTTAAAACAAATTTGGGAATCTATGACCAAACGCTAGCTTAGTCTCCAAGAGGAAAGCATATGTTGAATTAATTGATCGGATGGTGAAATATGTGTAAACAAACCCGGAATGGATTTTTGATGATTCCAATAGCTCCGTATGGTAATTTCGAGCTTAGGAGTGTGTCCTAATATTTATTTCGAGGTCCGTAGCAAATTAGGCTTGAAATGGCGAAAATAAGAAATTTAAGTTAGAAGTTTGACCAGGGAGTTGACTTTTTGATATCGGGGTCGGAACCCAATTCTAAATTTTTTATAGCTTCGTTAACTTATTTATGACTTGTGTGCAAAATGTAAGATCAATCGGATTTGATTTAATAGGTTTCGGCATTGAATATAGAAGTTGGAATTCGTTAGTTTTCATTAAGCTTGAATTGGGGTGTGATTCATGGTTTTAGCATTGTTTGATGTGATTTGAGGTTTCAACTAAGTCCGTATGATATTTTAGGACTTGTTGATATATTTGGTTGAGGTCCCGGGGTCTTCAGGTGAGTTTCGGAGGGTTAAACGTATCAAATTTGGACTTAAAACCAAAGCTGGAGTTTCTGCCTTCTGGTGCAATCGCACCTGCAGAATTTGGCTCGCAGAAGCGGAAAAATGGGAGGGCAGTTGGCTTTGCAGAAGCGTATTCGCAGAAGCGGGCTGCCTTCCGCAAAAGCGAGCCCAGTCGCAGAAGCAAAAATGCTGGACAGCGTATAAGTCGAAGGGTCCGAGATTTCTTCTCATTTTTGGACTTTCAAGCACTGGTTTTGGGCGATTTTGAGCGAGAGTTCACGGGAAAACTTGAGGTAAGTCACTTGTGATCATTGTTAATTAATAACATTGAATTATCATCTAATAATCTGACTAGATTACGTGTTTTTGAGGTGTAAATAGGGAATTTGGACCTAGGATTTGAAAATAAGATTTAAGGATTTGGAGGTCGAGTTGATGTCGGAATTTGGTAAATTTGGTTGGACTCGTGGTTGAATGAGCGTTCATATTTTATAACTTTTGTCGGGTTTGGAGATATGGGCTCCATGGGCAATTTTCGAGTTAAATTTTGGATTTTTGTTGAAAATTATTGATTTCATATGGAATTAATTCTTATAATTTGTATTGACTGAATCAAATTAATTGTCGCTAGATTCAAGGCGTTCTGAGGCCGATTCGCGAGGTAAATGCTTATCGGGGGTAAAGAATTACACACTTTGAGGTGAGTAACACTTCTAAACTTGATTCTGAGGGTATGAATCCCTGAATTATGTGTTCTATGATTTGTTGGAGGTGACGTACATGCTAGGCGACGAGCATGTGAGCGTGCACTATAGAAATTGTGACTTAAATAAATTTTCTGGAGTTGTATAATGAAAGAATCATGTCAATTCATATATCCTCCATGTGTTAGAGGGATTGAGCTGAGGCTCGTATTAAAGATCATGTTTAAGCTACGTGCCAATATTTTTGGGACCAACAGAGTTCGAATTACTATTGAATTATTTGTTTAAAATTCCACCTGTGTAATTAGTCACACCTTTCATTCTGTATCATATCTCAGTCTCTGCTGCTATTTGTTGATACATCATATCATTATGCCAGGTCGATTTTCATATCATTGTGAGCCCGAAAAACTGGAGGTTTTGAGTGATATTTATGGGATCGGACTGCACGCCGCAACATATTTTATTTATTTATGCATGGATCTGGCTATTATAATGCTTGGGCTGAAGGAGCCCCTCCGGAGTCTGCAACCCACACAATGAGCGCGAGGAATGGATCTTCCCTGGGCATAGATCTTGCCCAAAGTATTTATATTGAGGGATGGATCTTCCCTGAACATGGATCTTGTCTGCATCATTTATATTTGGGGATGGATCTTTCCTGGATAGATTTACCATATACAATACTGAGTGATTGACTGTTAGTTGATGTATACATATATGAGATGGATATTCCCTGGGCTAGATTAGCCATATACAGTACTGAGTGATTGGGTATTCTGAGAGTGTGAGCGCACGAGGCTTCCATTGAGGCACATCACATACAGTATGTATATTGGCATGTAGATATAGAGATGTCATATTCCTCATATCTTACAGAGTTGATTTATTTTATTTGTACTAAATTTAGTTGTTGAACTAGAAAACATGTCTACATTTTTGTACTATTATTTTATATTAGACTGTACCTGTGGAGCTCGTCACTACTTTCATCCAAGAGGTTAGTCTTGTTACTTATTGAGTTGGTTGTATTCATACTACACTACTTCGTGTGCAGATCCAGGTACTTCCGGATACGGCGATTGCTAAATTTCAAGGATTTATCTGTTGGAGATTTCAAGGTAGTTGCTTGCCGTCTGCAGACCTTGATTCTCCTTCCTTACAGTTATTTGTATTGTTCTATATATTCCAGATAGTGGCTATGTCAGTTAGACTATGTTTTCATTTAGATGCTCATATACTCAGTGACACCAGGTTTTGGGAGTGTATTTGTGTAGACATGTAATATTTTACCTTCCCCGAGATTTTATACATTTTAGCGTTTGAATATTTAGTTTAGGTCTAATATCGCTGTGTTAACTAGTTTTGACCCATTTACTTTATTTTTGGGAATTTTTCATAAAGCACCATCTTTTAAGTCTAATTAGCCATTTATAGATACCCTTTGCTATATTACGTGTTATAGATACCTTTTATGTTTTTATACAATGTATTTTATGTATTTAAGCTGTTGTATTCATTAATACAACCAAAAAATAGGCGTAAAAACTGGAATTCCAGCTAAGTTTGACATGTATTTAGCTGTATTCCAGCGGCATTAACGTTAAATACAGAAGGCTAAACTGGTTAAAAACGGAAGGAAATCAAATCACATGATATTCTCTTAATTTAACTCCACGAACGAAGGAAATCAAATCACATGATATTCTCCTAATTTAACTCCACGAACTAAGGAAATCAAATCACATGATATTCTCCTAATTTAACTCAACGAACTAAAACGATCCCTCATTAATCTGTATTTGAAAGATACATAATAAAGATTATAGCTGAATAAAGAGAAATACATATGAATAATACAGTTGAGTAGAACTGTATACAGTTGAATACAACAAAATACAACTTAATTCATCTGAATAAAACACTTGAATACAACAAAATACAACTGAATACAGCTGAATAAAACTCTTGAATGTAACAAAATACAACTAACTTCTGCTGAATAAAATAGTTAAATACAACTGATTAAAACTGAATACAAGAGAATACACATAACTTTTTAATACATCTAAAATATATAAATTAATGCTACTGAATACATGTGAATACAACTGAAATATACATTCGAATACAACTGAATACAAATAGGTGATTTGGGCGATCTAGAGAGAGAATCAGCCTGATGGCTTCGCCGGCCGGCGGCCAGCCATTAATTCTGGCTGGTCAGCCCCTTAACACATCTGCCCAACCTCTTACAACAACTACAAACAATCCCCAACCCTCAAATCCTACAAACGAAGCCATGAATTACGCAAAAGCTGTGAACCCTACTTCAACGACCACTGCCAAGCAGAATCGAGCCGCTACAGTTGAACCAATTGCTCTTCATCTATCAAAATCAACGAATTAAACTTACTCTAGGCGATTGTAATGGAGTGATAATGGAGGAGAACTAGAGAATTTGGGTGGGAGGAGAGGTATGAATCGTGGGTTGAGGGAGAAAGAGTAAAGTGTATGCAAAGAGAGAGAGAACACGGTTAGTCAATTTTACTGTGATTATGTGAGAGAAAAGACTAAAAAGAAGAGAGAAAAATATTATTTAGCATATATGGTGCCTTAAATGTAGGATGTAACTATAATTAGATATTTAGCTATAAAGTATAAAAGGTATCTATAGGATGTAATATTTTAAAATAGTATTTATTTAAAATAAATAGGGTACTAAGGTTTTCTATAGGGTGTAAAAATTCCTTTATTTTATCACAAAAACGAAAATTACATAAATAGTTTCATTAATGTTTTGTAGTCATACTATTTTACTAGGATTTTTATTTTTTATATAATCTTGAAAAATACAAAATAGTTTTACAATGTAATATTATTTATTTTAATTATTTAGAATTGGTTTTATATTTATAAATTTTATATCATTTTTTTTAAAAAAAAGAGTATGAAATTTGAGGGTGGTTTTGTTTGGTTTTAAGTTAAGGGATCCATAGAGATGGCCTAATTTTAAAACCCAAACCCTAAGACCCACCCCCCTCCCTTTTTTTTTATACACCCTAACACACAAACCCTAGGAGGACAACCCTAGAGACCCCTAGTCGTTCCCCTCTTCTCCTTCAACCTAGGGCCATCTTCTCCAATACCCTAAGATACCAACAACCCTAGAACACATAGCAACAACCGCCGCCCACCACAACAAGCAGCGACCTCCACCAACCGCTCACCCCACCTCAACAAAAACAGCCGCAACTCCACAACACCTAAGAGCCGCCGCTGGAACAACCACCCACCACACCTCCTCATCTCTTCATCGACAGGAAAACCAGATCCCAGCTGCCTCACCCCTCTCGTTTCGCTACTTCCTCACCGGCGAGTGGCTGTAAATCGGCAACCACCCCTTCATCACCTTCAGCCACTCCAACCTCTCCAACACAAGAAGCACCATCGCCAGAAAACAAGTAGCGACCACTAGATCTCCAAAGGCTAATAGCCGTACTCCCCCCGTCCTAATCTTATCTCTTTACCCATTGAATAATCAGCATACTTCACTAGTTTTTATAGATTCTTTACAAGAATTTTTTAGCAAAAAGCATTAGATAATGAGTATGCACAGAATTCCGGCGATTGTCATTTTGCATCGCCGCTGTCGGACTGCCTTAAGGTCTTGACTTTGCATGGAATTGAGGTTACAGAAGAGTAATTCCCTGCACTAGGTTTGAATCTCTTTGGTACTGTCTTTCGAGTTTGTGATTCCGGTTTGAGTCCTTGTTGCTGATCAAAGTTTTCGTTCACGTGTCCAATTTCTTGTTCAAAAATTTGTTCATGATTAATTGTTGGGAGTTCTTTCATTAATCGGTCTTTGAAAGATTTCATCAGTGAGGTCCATTTCTTCCTCTCTTTTTCCGTTTTGCTTAATGTCATGCTTTGTTTTGTTAGCCTCGTTAATCAATCTATGCTCTGTTTTAGTTGATCGATTGCTGTTTGTATATGGTTTGGTGTAATTGTCTTGGATGCATTTTCACAACTTAAAATAAGTTTGGTTTTCCCTGATTTGTTGCTTCATTAAGATATAATTGTTTGATGCCGGTTTGATTAAAATCTTAGTGACCACAAGTATTTGGCCATATGGTTGGACTGAAGGTTAAAAGTGAATTGAAATAATTTATTGCTCTCTTAATTGCCCGGATGGTTATGAGCATGTTAGACCGATCACATCCGGGTAGGCGAACCTTTAGGCACGTTTTGAATTTATTATCGTGATTATGTACACGTTCGCGTGACATGATTACAATTTATTATAAATATTCATAGCTTTCTTTAGGCGCGATTAATAAATCATCGTGACTACGCGTACGGTTCCCGTGGCATGGTCATGATACGTAAATCCCAATTCGGGTGTGCATTTCATGTGACCCGACCATAACTTCGAATAATAATAAAATAAATA
The DNA here is from genome assembly GCF_000393655.2 of Nicotiana sylvestris. NCBI lineage: Eukaryota > Viridiplantae > Streptophyta > Magnoliopsida > Solanales > Solanaceae > Nicotiana > Nicotiana sylvestris. The sequence continues at coordinate 150,061,547 of NC_091067.1, forward strand.
TGTTATAGATTGCGGGTGCATTTCATGTGATGCGGTTTGCAATATGTAAACGACAAGTATACGACAATCGTGCCTTGTTCCAGAAAATAATTCCATAAACACTAAAAGTGGTTGAAAGTTAAAAATGCACGTAAGTTTAAAATGTGTAATAAATCAGATAATTAGCCCAATTATTAATAGTTAAGCGACCGTGCTAAAACCACAGAACCCGGGAGTGCCTAACACCTTTTCTTGGGTTAACAGAATTCCTTACCCGGTCTTCTGTGTTCGCAGACCATAAATAAGATTCAACTTCCTCGATTCAGAATTCTAAACCGGTGACTTGGGATACCATAAATTATCTCAAGTGGCGACTCTGAATTTGAATATCAATAATCCCGTTTCGATTGTAGACATGTGATTTTTGACCCTCCCCAAGATTTTTTATATTTTAGCTCGTAAATATTTAATTTAGGCCTAATATAGCTATTTCAACTATTTTTGATTTCTTTACTTTATTTTCGTCATAAAAATGGAAAATTACAAAAAATATTTTAGCTTACGTATCTTTCATAAATTTAAATAAAAAATATATACAAAAATAGTACCTTATTTTTATCTTTACATGATCTTGAAAATACAAAAAAAATATATAATAGTTTCATGTTAGCTTTTGCATTATGTAGTATTTTTATCTTATTTTAAAAGGAGTTGATTAAGGTGTTGGATTATAATTTTAAGAGTTTTAGAACCCAGTTCTTGGCCCAAGTCGGATTAGTCCATTAAGCCTAGGGACCCTTCTAGACTCTTCTTTGGAATATAAACAAACAAAAAGACCCTAAGGACCTAATACACAAAAGACCTAGGGACTAATGGGCAAAATACACAAAAATACACCTAAACCTAGACTCTACCTATAAATTAATGCTTAAAAAATCAAAAAAGAGGAGGAGGAATGCATATACACTCTATCGGCAGCGCCGCAAGAACAAATAAAAAATGACCCCCCCTCAACGTCTTCTCCTTCGTCATACCCCACCCCAAACGACCCCCCCTTCTCATTTTCGTAACCTTTAGCTGCAATACACACCCATATAAACAAATACACACACAAAGAACGCCGGAAATAGCCACGCACCACATTTTCGAGCTTCGTCGATCCTTTCACTCATCCGAGCTTCCACTGGCTTCTTCTTTTCTCTTGATACCTACTGCTGCTACTGTCTTAGCACAATTTGGTGCATCAGCAGCTGCAGCGTTGAACCAATGGAGTTGAGATCGTAGTCTGAGGTTCCCGGAGAAATTCGCGGTCCTGTCAAGGTCGTCGCCGGTTTGAGATATCTGTCGTGGCTTTCGGGTGACGGGTCTGTTCATTTTCAACCCCATCGATACGTTCTTCTTGTAAATCAATTGGAAGATTTTTGATGTTCTGAAAGTTATAAAAGGTCCATACTCTTCTCTTTCTCTTTGTTATAACTTTTTTTTAGTGATTTTAAATGTGATGTTGGCTCATTCTTCCTAGTTTTTCTATCATCTGAGTTTTGTTGGAATACTTAAGATTATTTTAGGCATCTAAATAAGTTGTTGGATCAATTTCTCATGAAGTTTAGTCCAATCTTTCTTCCGATCTCACCGTCGCCGAGTGGTCTGTTGCGTTATGGTATTCTTTTGGGGCGAGATTCCGTTAAATATTTTCCTAAGTCTAAGGCAGTTCTTCTCGTTATAGGATTTCATTTCTAGTTCTCTGTATTCTTAACTAACGATTCCTTAAGAATACTTACGCCTTACCATGGCGTTACTCTACCACTGAGTTAAAAGGGCCTTTTTGATTTAATTCCGGAATTATTCACTATGTGGATAAAATATCTATATGTACATATATTATAAACATAAGTATATATGCATAAGTACATGCAGTAGATACATAGTGTCTAGTGGCTCATTGTTGAATAATAAAATGGATTTACCTAGGAAGTCTAGGAGAAAATGCAATGAATTGTTTCAAGACCGACTCGAATTGCTTTTTTTCTTTTATTGAATTGATCCCACCAGAACAAAATTCACTTGATTGATACATGTACATACACCTAGCAATTTGTCCACATCAAGTTGATATATAAATGTTAGTGTCTCTCAATAGTTCGTATACAGGTTAAGTCGCTGAAGGCATTTTGGTAATCCATCACGTTCAGGTGTAGAGATCCTTTTAAGCTTTGTTAAGTTGATGCACTAACTTTGAATTTTGGACTAATTATTGTCAAGGAAATTTTTCCCTTAAAGTAAGTGAATATTTGTGTTTTTCAAGTTAGTCTCACTGACTAAATTCATGGTGCCTTGCTGGATGTTTCATTTTTAGTTTGGAAGGTTTTTTTTAGCGAAATATCACTGGCTTGAAGTTTATGGAATATTTCAAAAATTATGTGTAATAATATCTATCGTAGGGTTTCATGTTTGCTAAAGCCAGTTGGAACTTGAAGCCTATTTTCGTAGAAGTGTGCTTGAGCATGCTTTAGTCTTGCTCTTAGCTAATCAATTCACTGTGATTGTGTACACATTCGCATGACATAATTACGATCCTTTAAAGATAAATTGAGATGTGCCATGCCAAATAAAATCTCAAAACTCATGGCCCTCACTTAATTAATTTGAATCCTTTAGAAATCGAGGCGTGCCATTTAGTTGAATTTTCCATGGCCCTCGCAAACTTGAAAGTGCGTAGTTGCTTTAGGTGCATAGTTTAAATTAATTTCCTTAAACTCGGGTGTGCATTTCATGTGACCCAAATCCAAATCTCAAAAACGTTAAATAAAATGTGTTTAGGACTGCAGGTGCATTTCATGTGGCATGGTTCAAGACGTATTTTAGATGACGTTGAATCTTCCTAAAACTAATTGAAAGCGATAATAAGTTAAAAATGTACCACAGGCTAAAACATATAATAAATCAGATAATAGGCCAATTATAACAGTTGAGCGACCATGCTAGAACTACAGAACTGTAACTGTAACTGTAACGGAACTACCTAACACCTTATCCCGGGTTAACAGGATTTCTTACCTGGATTTCTGGTTCACAGACTGTAATACAGAGTCAATCTTTTCCTCGACTCGGGATTTGCACCGGTGACTTGGGACACCATAAACCTCCACTCGGGATTTAACGGAATCTCACCCCAAAAGAATACCATAATGCAACAAACCACTCGGCGACTGTGAGATTGGAAGAAAGATTGGACTAAACTTCATGAGAAATTGATCCAACAGCTTATTTAGATGGCTAAAATAATCTTAAGTATTCCAACAAAACTCAGATGATAGAAAAACTAGGAAAGCCAACATCACATTTAAAATCACTTAAAAAAGTTATAACAAAGAGAAAGAGAAGAGTATGGACCTTTTATAACTTTCAGAACATAAAACATCTTCCAATTGATTTAGAAGAAGAACGTATCGATGGGGTTGAAAATGAACAGACCCGTCACCCGAAATCCACGACAGATATCTCAAACCGGCGACGACCTTGACAGGACCGCGAATCTCTCCGGGAACCTCAGACTATGATCTCAACTCCATTGGTTCAACGCTGCAGCTGCTGATGCACCAAAGTGTGCTAAACAGTAGCAGCAGTAGGTATCAAAAGAAAAGAAGAAGCCAGTGGAAGCTCAGATGAGTGAAAGGATCGACAAAGCTCGAAAATGTGGTGCGTGGTTATTTCCAGCGTTCTTTGTGTGTGTGTTTGTTTATATGGGTGTGTATTGCAGCTGAAGGTTACGAAAATGAGAGGGGGGGATTCATTTCTTGTCTTATGAGATTCAAGAGTAGCTTGTCGTTGGGGGGTCGTTTTTTATCTGTTCTTGCGGCGCTGCCGATAAAGTGTATATGCGTTCCTCCTCTTTTTTGATTTTTTAAGCATTAATTTATAGGTAGAGTCTAGGTTTAGGTGTATTTTTGTGTATTTTGCCCATTAGTCCCTAGGTCTTTTGTGTATTAGGTCCTTAGAGTCTTTTTATTTGTTTTTATTCCAAAGAAGAGTCTTGAAGGGTCCCTACGTTTAATGGACTAATCCGACTTGGGCCAAGAACTGGGTTCTAGAACTCTTAAAATTATGATCCAATACCTTAATCGACTCCTTTTAAAATAAGATAAAAATACTACATAATGCAAAAGCTAACATGAAACTATTATATATATTTTTTGTATTTTCAAGATCATGTAAAGATAAAAACAAGGTACTATTTTTGTATATATTTTATATTTAAATTTATGACAAATACGTAAGCAAAACTATATTTTGTAATTTTCCATTTTTATGACGAAAATAAAGTAAAGAAATCAAAAATAGTTGAAATAGCTATGTTAGGCCTAAATTAAATATTTACATGCTAAAATATAAAAAATCTTGGGGAGGGTCAAAAATCACATGTCTACACCTGCCCCTCTTTGACTGGAAACGCGAAGCATTTTCTGACAAAGAACGACTACACAGGTTTTTTGACCAGACCCTTATTTTGGAGAGACTAAAGCTAAGAGAAAGGGAGAATGTGACCGAGCCCTGGTATCTGAGCTGCCTACATATCCTTGGCTATAAAGGAATCAGGCCACGTGTAGTTCAGAAGTGAGTGAGATAATGGAGTGTGCCGAGGTGGAGAGCTAGTCGAGGTGCCGTTCCGCTGATGTTCCGGTCCGCGGTTCGGTTATTACATCAAAAATTAAATGAAAAATACTAACTAAACCTGTCAGCTACGAGTTACAAGAGTCCTATCTATGAGTCTTCTGAAGCTTGATTTTAAGTCTTGGTTGGTTCTTCATACGGACTCTTATCTGAATCTTGATGCTTGTTAATCGCAGGTGTTGGTTCAATCTTCTTCATCTTTTCAAACTAGGACGGGACATGCAGAGCTTGTGACCTCAGCCCTGTCTTGAGCAGCTCACATCTTTCATTAATTTCTGCATTTGGATTCACTTCTTGTCTTTCTTTTTGTTTTTTCTTTTTATTCTGGATTGACTAACTTATGTTGATCATCTTGGACTTTTTCCTCGCATTCTTGACGCAAGTTTCTTTTGTTGCTGACCTGAATTGCATTCTGAATTGAATTCCCTTTTTTATCCAAGCGGGCGCCTGATTGCTGAACTTGAACCGTCTTCTTTTGTTACTTGACACTGTTTTCCCTTGCATCTTGAATTGTCTTCCATCAACACTGCTTTCCCTAGAAACTTGAGTTGTCTTCCCTTGTTCTCCAGGTGGGCGCCTGATTACAACAAAACAAACAAAACAAAAGAAATTATTTCTGCCCCAGTTTGCGCTAGGAAGATTTGTGAGTTGTTAGCAAAATTGTAAACCACTTGTACTATTGATGCAATGATGATAGTAAACTAAAGAATAGACTAGGAAAACTATAAACTAAGCTTGACTAAAGTAAAGACTCACCCTATTCTCCAGGCGGGCCCCCTGATTTCAGGAAAACTAAACATTGATAATCTTAAGAAAACTAAAAATTGACCCATTTTTTTTTCAAATCCAAACTTCCTTTTTTTTTCTTTTTTCTTCAAAAATATCCTAGGAGAAAATTCGTCAGTCTAGGTTTTCTATCTTAGGAGAAAGATTCATCAGACTAAGACATTAATCCTAGGAGAAAATTCATTAAACTAGGTCCTTTTCTCTTTTTTTTTTGTTTTTTTTTGGTATCTTAGGAGAAAGATTCATCAGACTAAGACGTTTACCCTAGGAGAGAATTCATCAGACTAGGTTTTCTATCTTAGGAGAAAAATTCATCACACTAAGATCTTGATCCTAGGAGAAGATTCATTAGACTAAGTTTTCTATCTTAGGAGAAAAAATCATTAGACTAAGATCTTGATCCTAGGAGAAGATTCATCAGACTAGGTTTTCTATCTTTAGGAGAAAAATTCATCAGACTAAGACATCTATCCTAGGAGAAAGTTCATCAGATTAGGTCTTCTATCTTAGGAGAAAAAATCATCAGACTAAGATTTTGATCCTAGGAGAAGGTTCATCAGACTAGGATTTCGATTGGGAGGAAAATCCATCAGACTAGGACTTTTTATCCTAGGAGGAAAAATGTGAAGATAAATGGCAAGATTTTATGCACAATAGCAAGACAAATAAAGGCAAAGATTTGAGAAACTTCCCTTTGTCGGCTCCTCTCGTATTTCCTTTTTCTTCTCTTTTTTTTTTCATTTTTTCTCTTTTTGAATCACTTTTCTTGAACCGCTTTGTTCCTGTTTCATACAAAGAAAAATTTATTAGTTTTGAAAATGGTGGTCGGTTTGTAGCCTTGAGTCTTGGGCAACTTGGTTTTTGCTCGATCAGCCTGAGTCGGTCTCAAGAGACTTTTACTCTGCACCAACTCTGATTATTTCACACCCAGTACCATTTGTATTTGCAACTCAAACAACCTTATCCCAACTGGAGATCTTTGCTTAGGTGACCTTTTCTGATATCTTGAATGACTTCCTGCTTTTTGAGCAATTTGTCTGTCAGAGAGAATCACCAGTTATCTTTGCTTGCGCCTTGCGCCAAGTAAGCTGACAAGAGTCTTGGAGGGGGGAGCTTTTGCATGAATCCTCAAGGCATGTTAACTGTATCAACTGAGTGTGTTGGTTAAATTTACTTTGTGCAACTGAAAAGCTGGTAGCAGATTTTGAAATCTTTTCTTTCTTATTTTGACAAGGACTGAATCAGAGTGAAGGACAGAATGGTGCAAAGAAACAAGTATTAACAAGAAATGCCCCTGTCAGAAGGACAGAAGAAAGAGTTTTTTTTTTCAATAACTAGCCTTAATGATCAGGACATGCATTTTGGACTTAACGGCCGATCTACCAAACTAATCCAATCTTCCCTTTCACCATTCTTATGACCTTTGAAGTCGGGCTTGTTTATGCCAATTCTTTGCATCAGCTTCACGACTCACTTTCGACAAGTAGTGCCCGAAGGTTTTTCGGCAATAATTCTCTCTCATTTATTCATCTCTACTTACCGTCACCTTACAGTGCCCGTGAAGGTTTTCACTAATAAGACTCTCTCATTTTTTCTTTTTCTTTCTCTCCTTTTGGGAGCAACTCGACGATGTTCTACGTCGTGTGACAACTATTGCTCATTGCATGCATCTCTTGGCATTCTTGAAGGCATATCGGGAGGTCTTTGTTTGGTAGGATTTTGGATAGGGTTGGAAAGAAAGGTCGACATGAAGGCTCAAAATAAACTCAAAATGAGGGGTTGTAAACTTACAACTCTTGGAATCGACTCTTTTAAAAATGAAATAAAATCTTTGCCCCAGTTTCAGATGCTGGGGATTTTGGATTTTTCTATTTTTTCTTATTTTTCTTTTTCTTCTAAATTCTTATTTGGTTAGACCGAACCGTGAGGCTGCCTACGTATCCTTGTTTTCAAGGAATCAGGTCTAACGTAGTTCAAACATTTAACCTAAACTATTTTTCATCTTTCTTTCTATTTCTCTTTTCCTTTTTTCTTTTTTCCTCTTTTCTTTTTTTCTTTTCTTTTTTCTTATTTTTTTTTGTTTGCCCAACTTCTATTTTTGAGGGCATGGACCTTTGATAATTCTTTTTTTTTTCTCTGAACTTTCTAAGAATTGCCCCAGTTTGTACTCTTGGGACATGATTTTTTTTTTTGACTCTAAACTTGATTCCAAAAGAGGGTAGTCAAAAAAATAACACAGGCTCAAAAGGGGTAGCAAAGGATATAAAGTGTTTGGGTAGCAGAAAAAGGGCTTCCCAACCTCAAGAACGTCAAACATGGTATCTTTTCGTGATCACAACATTGACGAACATGTATGTCTTCTTGGTGTGCCATGGTCACAAGACATTTTTTTCATCCCTTAGTGACAAACTTTCCAACAAACATCAATTGATTAAACATCCTCAAGCCCGATCTTCACAATGATTTGAAGGTGAATTTTACTCGACCTTAGTTCCAAAGTATTTCAACTCTTTATTCATCCTCAAAAATGTTTTTTTTTCAGTTATCCAATCCCAGAATAAATCAGTTTCTAAGATCTGGCCAAAATTTCCGCATGCATGTCATGTTATTAGAACTAGTGCGAAAAGAACTAAGAACAGAATGACACAAAAAGACAAACTGTATTTTATTGAGTAAAGGAAGAAAGGGTTTGACAACAAGACAAACAACCTAAAATTCGAGTTAACAGAACAGACAGACAAGACTCACACGAATAAAATGGAGGCATAGAAGGGTTTGACTCAAACAAATAAAATCTGGATGACAACCCTGAAATAACCCAGATAGTAGAAAAAACATCAAAACAAGCTACCAAGATTCCTTCCTAATGAGGAGAGAATGACTTTTCAATTGCTAAGCTTGACATTTAGCCACAAATTTCCTCATCAGAATCACCATGGCCTTCCTCAATTTCAGTCGACAAGTTCCCGAGAAGATTCTCATACTCCACATCACCGGTCATCATCCTCACAAAGTGTGCATCATCATGTGCAGGTAAAGGATTCTGCGCGATATTCTGGGCGTCACTGTCTTGGATCACAATAAGGTTTTCCTGGATCATCCTTTCTATTTCTCTTTTCAAATCCCGACAGTTTTCAATATTATGCCCATGGGCATTGGAATGGTATTCACACCTTTTAGAAGGGTCAAAGCTTCTTGCACATGGGTCCACATGATTTGGAGGAATAGGTGCAATCATGTCATAATGCTTTAATTTCTCAAACAAGCTTTCACAGGACTCTCCTATTGGTGTAAAATTATCTTTCAACTTTTGTTCCCCTCTATACCTCTGGCCTGGATGTGGGTTATAGGGTACTTGAAAATTTTGTGGAAGCTGGTGGAGATTTTATGATGCTCGCGCTCGCCTTCTGGGGTGTTTTGGTGGCTGGACAACATACTGATGTGGAGCGACAGAGTATTGCGGGTTCTGAGGTGGATAGTGATGCTCAGGGGAGTCATGGGAAACCTGATGAGGCTGCGCATACCTTCGAGGTATTTTCCTGGGACCTCTTCTTGAACCTGTTGTCATCATGGTTTCTTCATCCTTCTCATTCGTGCCACTGAAATTATCGGATTCAATCGGGACAACCTGAGTTGCAGCATTGAGAATTGCTTGACTTATAATTTTGCTTGTCTTAAGACCATTCTCTACCATTTCTCCCATTTTGATTACTTCCAAGAAGGATTTGCCAACTGCGGACATCATGTTTTGAAAGTAATCTGACTCTTGCGCTTGAAGGAAGACAGTGATTAGCTCGTGGTCATCCATGAGTGGCTTAACTCAAGCTACTTGCTCTCTCCATTTAATGGCATATTCCCTGAAACTTTCACTTGGTTTCTTCTTCAGGTTTGAAAGGGAAATGCGGTCTGGGGCAATGTCGATGCTGTATTGGAATTGATTGACAAAGGCCTGTGCCATGTCATTCCAGACGTACCAGTGAGATGTGACTTGATCCAAAAACCATTCGGATGCTACTCCCGTAAGGCTTTCCCCAAAATAAGCCATCAGCAATTCTTTGTTTCTTCCCGCACTTCTCAGTTGATTGCAATACCTTTTCAGGTGCGCTATGGGGTCTCCATGTCCATTATACTTTTCAAATTTGGGAGTCTTGAAACCAGGCGACAATTGGACATCGAGGAACATACATAGATCTTTGAAGGAAACATTCTTTTGACCTGCCAACCCTTGCATGTTTTTCAATCGTTGTTTTAAGCTTTTCACTCTTTGGGTCATTTCTTCCTATACCATCTTTCGGGCAGGCTTCTCAATGTTTGCATGAAGATCAAACGAGTACGAGTGATACTCAGGAGAGTGGTACTGCTCTTGCTGTGTAGCAAATTGTGACTCATGACGAGGTTGTCCTTGACCACTGGCCCATGCTTGACACGTTTCGGTCATTTGCTGTTTCAATATTCTATTTCTCTCAAACACAGTAGCCTCTTGTTGAACCCTCTGACCCTGAGTCTCTTGAGCACTTGTAACAGCTTCGATGTCAGTTATCATTTTTCCCTGGATCTTGTGTTTCCAGCTTACCACAAACCGACCACCTCAACTTTCTTCACAATTCAAAACAAAACATGTTAGAATGGATTCAGTCGGTCCTTATTATTTTCATTTTTGTTTTTTTTTTCATTTTTTTCTTCTTTTTTTCATCTTTTTTTCTCATCATTCTTTTCAATGGTTGATCGAACCTGATGTGGGTTGCCTACGTATCATGAACATGAATCAGATCTTGCGTAGTTTGGGAAGATTAAGAATAAAGTAAATAAACTAACTCTTTTTTTTATTTCCGAAGAAAGACTTATAAAGAAAAAAGAAAATATTTTTTAGATTTCGATTTGTTGTTTTTGTTTTTTTCCCCGAATTTCGAAAGAAAAACTTCTAAAGAAGAAAGAAAATATTTTTGAATTTTTGGACTTTTGTTTTGAATTTATGAAAGAAATACTTCTAAAGAAAAAAAGATTTTTTTTTAAATTTTAAATTTTCTTTTCAATTTTCGAAAGGAGAATGAAAATATTTTTGAATTTTTTGATTTTTGTTTTTGAAAGAAAAACTTCTAAAGAAGAAAGAAAAGTATTTTTTTGGATTTTTGATTTTTTTTTGAATCTTTGGGAAAAAGACTTCTAAAAGTAGGGTAGAAAATATTTTTGATTTTAAAAATTTTTATTCGGGATTTTCTAAAGAAGGAATTAAAGATTTTTGTTTTTGGATTTTTGAAAATTGGGGTCTAAAAAAAAGACTTTTCTAGAGAGGAAGTAAAGGAAAATATTTTTGGATTTTTTAAAAAATTATGGGCCGGAACCGATGAGGTTTGCCTACGTATCTCACATCCGGTGAGAATCAGACCCGCGTAGTTCGCCCGTTTTGACGCAACAGAAATTGACTTATTTTGAAATGAGTTTTCTTTTCTTTTTTTTCAAAATTTCGGCAGAGTTTCATGACAATTCAAATACCTACTTCTCACTCTCTTTTCTTCTTTTCTTTCTTTTTTTTTCTTTTTTTTTTTGATTTTCCCTTTTCTCTTTTTTTTTTTTTCATTTTCTTTCTCTATTCTAGAAGCCAATCAACATGCAATCCGAAACAGACAGATACGCAAGTAGCACGTAAGATGCATCAGGATGGTTTTTTAATTTGGGTACACCCGTCCAAGATGGACCCAACCCCTGTGTTGAGTCCCCAAAGTCAAATGCACGTGATGCAAACAAGCGTTCCTACTAGTGATCCGACATGACGCTATGTTATTCTAGGTTTAAAACCTGGGTGTATTGTTCTAAACTCGGCTTACCTGAGCGGACAGTTCGAGTCCGAGGGGGGGCAACGTACCGGGAATACAGAAGCTTCACCGGCTTTGCAACTTGTCCGAACCTCGTTCTAAAATTGGGATAAGACTCTAACAGAAAAGAAATCACACGAAGTGCACACTTCCCAGATGATTTAGAAGACTCAGAGAGAGGAGGGTTTCGTAGCAATTTATATACATGCCAAACAATATTAAAGAGGTAAAAGCGGCATTTAGCACATTAGGCTCAACATGTAAAAATCAGATAAAACAAACCAACTATAACAGTTATTCTAAGCTCGAATTCTTAAACCCTGAACCGAAGTTCTGGATTTGGATCCCCGGTAGAGTCGCCAGAGCTGTCACACCTCCTTTTTACTTACACCTTCGGAAGGGAGTATATAGGGGAGTTTTTCCACTTTAAGTGACAATCGAAACGAGATTTATTGTTAAAAGATTTAGAGTCGCCACTTGGGAGGTTTATGGTGTCCCAAGTCACCGGTGCAAATCCCTAGTCGAGGAAAAGGTTGACTCTCTTTACAGTCTGCAAACCAGAAATTCGGGTAAGGAATTCTGTTAACCCGGGAGAAGGTGTTAGGCATTCCTGAGTTTTGTGGTTCTAGCACAGTCGCTCAACTGTTATAATTGGCCTATTATCTGATTTATTACATGTTTTAGCCTGTGGTACATTTTTAACTTATTAGCCGCTTTCAATTAGTTTTAGGAAGATTCAACGTCATCTAAAACACATCTTGAACCACGCCACATGAAATGCACCCGCAGTCCTTGACACATTTTATTTAACGTTGTTGAGATTTGGATTTGGGTCACATGAAATGCACACCCGAGTTTAAGGAAATTAATTTAAACTATGCGCCTAAAGCAACTACGCACTTTCAAGTTTGCGAGGGCCATGGAAAATTCAACTAAATAGCACGCCTCAATTTCTAAAGGATTAAAACTAATTAAGTGAGGGCCATGAGTTTTGAGATTTTATTTGGCATGGCACATCTCAATTGATCCTTAAAAGATCGTAATTATGTCACGCGAATGTGTACACAATCACAGTGAATTGATTAGCTAAGAGCAAGACTAAAGCATTCTCAAGCACACTGCTACGAAAATAGGCTTCAAGTTCCAACTGGCTTTAGCAAACAAGAAACACTATGATAGATATTATTACACATAATTTCTGAAATATTCCATGAACTTCAAGCCAGTGATATTTCGCTAAAAAAACCTTCCAAACTAAAAATGGAACATCCAGCAAGGCACCATGAATTTAGTCAGTGAGACTAACTTGAAAAACCCAAATATTCACTTACTTTAAGGGAAAAATTTCCTTGACAATAATTAGTCCAAGATTCAAAGTTAATGCATCAACTTGACAAAGCTTAAAAGGATCTCTACACCTGAACGTGATGGATTACCAAAATGCCTTCAGTGACTTAACCTGTATACGAACTATTGAGAGACACTAACATTTATATATTAACTTGATGTGGACAAATTCTTAAGGAATCGTTAGTTAAGAATACAGAGAACTAGAAATGAAATCCTATAACGAGAAGAACTGCCTTAGACTTAGGAAAATATTTAACGGAATCTCGCCCCAAAAGAATACCATAACGCAACAGACCACTCGGCGACGGTGAGATCGGAAGAAAGATTGGACTAAACTTCATGAGAAATTGATCCAACAACTTATTTAGATGCCTAAAATAATCTTAAGTATTCCAACAAAACTCAGATGATAGAAAAACTAGGAAGAATGAGCCAACATCACATTTAAAATCACTAAAAAAAAGTTATAACAAAGAGAAAGAGAAGAGTATGGACCTTTTATAACTTTCAGAACATCAAAAATCTTCCAATTGATTTACAAGAAGAACGTATCGATGTGGTTGAAAATGAACAGACCCGTCACCCGAAAGCCACGACAGATATCTCAAACCGGCGACGACCTTGACAGGACCGCGAATTTCTCCGGGAACCTCAGACTACGATCTCAACTCCATTGGTTCAACGCTGCAGCTGCTGATGCACCAAATTGTGCTAAGACAGTAGCAACAGTAGGTATCAAGAGAAAAGAAGAAGCCAGTGGAAGCTCGGATGAGTGAAAGGATCGACGAAGCTCGAAAATGTGGTGCATGGCTATTTCCGGCGTTCTTTGTGTGTGTGTTTGTTTATATGGGTGTGTATTGCAGCTGAAGATTATGAAAATGCGGGAGGGGGGTCGTTTGGGGTGGGGTATGACGAAGGAGAAGACGTTGAGGGGGGGGGGGTCATTTTTTATCTGTTCTTGCGGCGCTGCCGATGGAGTGTATATGCGTTCCTCTTCCTCTCTTTTGATTTTTAAGCATTAATTTATAGGTAGAGTCTAGGTTTAGGTGTATTTTTGTGTATTTTGCCCATTAGTCCCTAGGTCTTTTGTGTATTAGGTCCTTAAGGTCTTTTTGTTTGTTTTTATTCCAAAGAAGAGTCTAGAAGGGTCCCTAGGCTGAATGGACTAATCCGACTTGGGCCAAGAACTGGGTTCTAAAACTCTTAAAATTATGATCCAACATCTTAATTGACTCCTTTTAAAATAAGATAAAAATACTACATAATGCAAAAGCTAACATGAAACTATTATATATTTTTTTTGTATTTTCAAGATCATGTAAAGATAAAAATAAGGTACTTTTTTTGTATATATTTTTTTCTTAAATTTATGAAAGATACGTAAGCTAAAATATTTTTTGTAATTTTCTATTTTTATGACGAAAATAAAGTAAAGAAATAAAAAATAGTTGAAATAGCTATATTAGGCCTAAATTAAATATTTACATGCTAAATATAAAAAATCTTGGGGAGGGTCAAAAATCACATGTCTACATCGATTATTGTCACTTTAATTGAAAAAACTCCATATCCCCACGAGGGAAAAAGGAGGTGTGACAGCTCTGGCGACTCTGCTGGGGATAAGAACCCAGAAGTTCTGGTTCAGGGTTCAGAATTCGAGCTTAGAATAACTGTCATAGTTGGCTTTTATTTATTATCTGATTTTTTACATGTTTGAGCCTAATGTGCTAAATGTCACTTTTTACCACTTTGATATTGTTTGAACTGTAACAAAACCCTCTTCTCTCTGAGTCTTCTAAATCATCTAGGAAGCGTACACTTCGTGTGACTTCTTTTTTGTTAGAGTCATATCCCAATTTTAGAATGAGGTTCGAATAAGTTGCAAAGCCGGTGAAGCTTCTGTATTCCCGGTACGCTACCCCCTCGGCTTGAGTTGTCTGCTTGGGTAAGCCAGGTCTAGAATAATACACTCAGGTTTTAAACCTAGAATAACATAACCTCATGCCGGATCCCCAGTAGGAACGCTTCTTTGCATCACGTGCATTTGACTTTGACGACTCAACACAGGGGTTGAGTCCATCTAGGGCAGGTGTACCCGAAAGTAAAAGACCATCTTGATACATCATATGTGCTACATGTTCCATTCTCAAGGGTAAAAAGGGTCATTTGGAGGACCAATGATGGTTGAGGATAAATGGGAGAGAAAAAAGGGTGAAGTGTGAAAATGAAGCAAGTAAGGCCTAATTAAGTCTTTCCTTCACATTTTTTTTAAGAAAAAGACACAAAAAATGAAAAAACCCCCATCATTTAAAAAAAAAATAAAGATAAAAAAATATGTTCTCTCCAAATCAGTTGTTTTATTTTTAATTCTCGCCCGTATCCGATCTTCCCGTACTACGCATACCTGATTCCCGTCTTTTGGGGCGGGATACGTAGGCAGACCACATAGGGTCCGGTCTTCTTAGTCAGTCTTAAGTTCTTGGCTTCGAGGGTCGTAGCCAAATCTTGCATCTCTAGCCACTTTTGGCCACATCGGACGTTTTGCAAAATAGGGCTATTTTTGCAAATTGGCTTGTTTAATTGTGTCTAGAGAGTCTTCAATCCACAATTAGGTGTCTCTTTACTTTAAATTTGCATGTCTAGCCGCTTTTGGCCACATAGGCCGTTTTGCAAAATAGGGCTATTCGCAAAAGTGGTTCAATCAACCCATGTCTTAGAGTTCTAAATCCACAACAAGGTGTCCTCTTTGTTTAGGGTCCATTCTATTGAATTTACAATGCTTAGCCATTTTCTGGTCACATAGGCCATTTCTACAAAGTGGGTCATTTTGGCAAAGTGATTTTTCCATGTCTTTGAGGTCACCTTTGTCGAGTTTGCACTAACAACAACTTTTGGCCAGGTAGGTTATTTTGCAAAAATCGCCTAAATCATGTCTTGCATGTGTCCAGTAGGGAGTGTTATTGTCTCACATAGTGTTCTGAATCTTTAACTCTATTTGGTTTTAGTTTTCTCATACAAGTGTGGATCTACTTTCCGGAGTTTGAGCATGAAAGATGCCTCGGGACCATCCGGTCAGGACCGTTGCATTCAGGAGCTGCTTAAGGAGATTTTTTTATGTTTTGAGTTTGCCTTCCTTTTATGTTGTCTTTTACTTTCTAATAGTACTGAGTCTTTTAGGTGGTGTAAGAATCTATCATAGTCTAGCTGAGTTTGTCGAGTCTTTTGTTATCGTATTTTTGATTCTGTATTCAAAAAAAGTTATAAATGAATAATCCAAAAAGATTTTTATTTTTTAGTTTAATTTATCCATTACTTTTCCAGAATTACGCTTGGTCTGATTCATGTGGAACATGATACGTAGACAACCTACATAGGGTTCGATCGAATCATTTTTAAAATTAAAAGAAAAATAAAAAAAGGAAACAAAAAAAGAAGAAGATAAAATTATGGGATGTGAGAAATGAGAGGAAAGAAAAGAGTGATAATTAGAAAAAAAAGAGGAAGGAAAATGAGCAAGCCAAGAAGTGCTAGAAATGAAAAGAAAAAAGAAGATTGAAATGAACAAATTGGAATGATGCCAAGTGACCTTGTGACCCTCGAAGGCATTCTTGAACCATTAGTTGTTGCTAGGTGTGCCGCGCCCCCTTTTTCCCTCTGTGGGGAGGAGTCATGGTTTCGACATTCATGAGGTGTAATGACTCATTTTCTTTTGGGAATTGGGTATTTGAAGAATCGTCGCCTAACGGATTATGGTACGTTAGGGCACCTAGAGTGATTAACTCTTGAGTTGATTTGCATTACCAGAGATTAGGGTAAGGGCTCGAAGTAACCTCGAAGGGAAGGTGTTATGCACACCTCTTGGTCCAAAAATGTGGGTCCCGGCCGAACTTATATTTACAAATTAGTCCATACAAATAGTTGAATCAAATAAGTAGTTTGTAAAGCACATTGAACAATTCAAGTAGTGAAATAAAAGTTTGAACAAATTATAAAAACATTTTTTTTAATAAGGAGAGGATTTGGGGTAAGGAGGGGTCCTAGGTTGTTTATCCTATAGGATCACCCCATGCAATGTCCGGTAAACACTCCTCAATAAGGGGCTACACGTGACATTAACGCGTAGTCATCATATCCCATGTCTACCCTTCCCATCCCCTTATTGGTCATACAAAGCGAGTGTTTGGTCACTGATACCTATTGCATGCTGCTACCCGTCCCTTCTTAATGGTCCCGGAGGTAGTTTGTAGCTCTACCTATAGGTAGTTCTAGACACACCCCTAAGGTTTAGAAAGGCAAAAACACTAAGGCGACAGTCAAAACATTTAGGACTTTCACATAATGGGAGAAAGTAAGAGGCTCATAGTTTCCTCCTCAAACAAATATACAAGCAACACGTCTCAAGCACAGTTAAGGTCTTTATTGATCAAAGTCCTAAAGCAGGATCTCTAAATGATTATGCATAAATAGACCACTTTTTAGACCGAGAAGTTATAACCTAGCAGTTGCCTGGGGATTCTTCTTAAAGTTATTAGAATCAGAAATGTTAAACGACAGAAACAACTGCAGGTTTTGAAAATGCCCTAAGGCTTGCCTATATGTAGTATACTGTGTCTATATTAATGCAGAAACATGCAGATTTTCGAAATAGGACCTTTAGTATCTATAAACATGGTATCTAATGAGATTACTGCAATTTTGAAAGAACTTATTTTAGGAGAAGTCAATACTTAATAAGACCAGTTTTAAAAGATGAACTCGGCGTAATGACATTGATTTATTAGGCTAATTATATTATCAGACATAATTGCAAATAGAAATCCCTAGAGACATGGTATCTAGGCGTATTACTGGTTTTAGTCAATTTGCAGTAACATATGGAAAGACTTATTAGAACTGAATCAGAATTAAGTCCTATAGGCATGACATCTATATTTGAATTGATTTAAGACATGATTGTTTGAAAACCTATAAACATGATTTCTACCATGACGAAAATGCAGAACCTTAAAAACATGATTTCTACTTGATGCAAATGATATTGGAAGTGAAAACCTATAGGCATAATATCTATTATGCAAACGAAATCAGATTCAACAAGAGTAAAATCCTATGAACATATTTTCTATTGAGTAAAGTAGGCAGATTTGAAAGTAAAATTCTAATAGTAGGATTTCTACCCATATTACCCCACAAAGTATGCATCTACCCACTCTTTTTACTAAATACCCCAAATATCTGTTTACAAGTTATTACAGGCCAATAAATGAATTACATAAATGAAACAAAAAATCAAGAAGCTATTCTATAGGGAGCCTGCAATTAGGCCCAAGTTTCCCAAAGCCTCCAATGGTCTTACAAGCCTCCTTTCCATAGACAAATCAGAGTCTAGGTGCATCAAAGTTTCTTAAGGATCTCAAGGACCCCGAGCAATGCTTACACCTAGATTTAGCAACCAAGCATTGAACCAGTGCAGTGTGGAAAGACCAGCCTCAGTATGCCAGAGTTCAGAGGGCTCTCAAGAGGATCCCAAGATAGTACACATACTAGAGGGGGCATAACTTATTAACTAAAAGTGAAGTAAAAGTGCATGACACAAGTTGAAAGATGTTTATTAAAGACTGGACTTAAAAGTCTGTTTGGAAAGCAATTAGTAAAGTAATAGAGGCTGTTTAAAAGAGGTTGGAGTGGTAAACAAAATCAAGCACTTCAGGATAGGATCACACACAGAATTCAGTAGTGACGCAGGGGTTAAAGGGTTTGGGGATACACAGACATTTGACTGCAGACACATAACCCTAGCAAGGGTATTAGGGCTGGTTTGGACATGCTAAAAAATAATTGAAACTGGCATAATCACAAACCAGTCAGGGAGAACATAAACACATAGAAGGGGATAGGGATTTGGGATTCATAAGAAGGTAAATATCTAGTAAATAAAAGACAATTGACAAGACATGCTTTGAAACACACATAAGGGAATACATTAATCTAAAGGGAAGGGGAGACATAATAGAATGCTAGTAATGTAACCCAACTACAAGTTTCACAACAGAACCACAAGTAGAAGCAGACTAGAATTAAAAGGAACTGAAACAAGAAGAGAAACATGTTGTCGTTGAGGCTTTAAATTAAACTAGGACATACCAATGAAGATAGAAGTAAGCAAAATGGAAGAACCGAAGAGCACAGATGATTAGCCTTGGCTTGCAGCCGGCTAATAGTAGTAAGTAGCACAAGAGAGAGGGGAGAACAGAGATTTTTAATAAGAGAGGAGTTTTTGAAAACCAAGTGTTCTTCTTGTTAATGAAAGACTTAGGGTATTTATAGTTGAAAGTAGGTAGTGAAATAAAGTAAAAATCATAGCAATGTAATAATTTAAGAACTCAGAATCAATCAATTAGAGAATCAAGGAAGTACCCCCTTAAGTTAAGGGAATCAAATAAAACGGGGAGATTCAATATCATATAAGGCAAGAAGAAAAATCAATGCATGATTAAATAAGGAAGGAGTCAAGGTTTAGTAGGCATAGAGTAGTCAATTAGTACCAAATTCATAAGACCTTAATTAAGGACACAACTCAGTAGAAATAAGTATCGTAGCAAATATGGTAAGGAAATTAGTCAGCATAAATAGACGGGGTAAAGATTTTAGAGCTTTAAAAGAAAATCTTTCAATCATCACCAATTAAGGAAATCAGAATCTATCAAGAGGGAGTCACGATTTTGTATTTCAACATATAAATAGAGAAGATCACACAGACGTAACAAACATGCAAGGTTAGCCATAGTGACAGAAAGAAGCAAGAGATGAACAAACATATGAGCATAGTCACACAGAAGTGACATAAGTAGACTAGGAATTCAGTAAACACGTTCCAAGCATTGTGACCACGAGAGATTAACAAGAATAAAGGAAACATGGTAACACACAGAGCCAAGGTAAAGAAAATCATGCTGACGCACAGAACCAAAGCAAAGAAAATCATGCTAACTCACAGAATCAAAGCAAAGAAAATCATGCTAACACACAAAACCAAAGCAGAGAAAATCTTAAAAATTAGGGCTTTTAACAGAGTCGAGTTAAAAAGCAGTAGGAACATAAAATCAGTCAAAATAAATAAGGAAAAAGGTTTAATCATAAAGAAATCGGTTAAAACAAGCGTAGAAGGAACTCCGAGAAACCCTAGTTTTCAAAGAAAGTAAAAACGGTTTAAAATAGAGGATCTTTCAGAAGAAGTTTGAGAATAAGCAAATCATAGAAGGAAACAGGCTTAAAGCATGAAAATAACACAGATCTGAGAGACTCAAAAGAGAGTTAGGGTTTCAAAAGGAGACCCAAATAGAAATCGAAAGAACCTGTTGTAACTTTACAAATCGTAACACATATGGTGTGATTTTGCCCAAAATCACACCAGAGAAGCCTCGAACAACAGAATCAGAAATCCTAGGTCCAAATCGACATGGCCCAGGACCCTTGAAGGCCTTAGAGATGATGACCAAGGTGATGAGAGACCCATTGGAGGCTTGGGGTTGAAAGGAGGTAGCCGGAGATGACAGGAGAAGGAGGCGATTGACAGAGTCTAGGGTTAGGTTTGAGAGAGAAGAGAAGATGAGAGATTTTAAAGGCGGCGGTTTAGAAAAAAATGACTTAGGGTTTGGGGTCTTTCAAAATTAAAAAGGGAAGGTCGTTTGTGGACCGTTTATCTGAGAGATCAACGGTCAAGATTCAACCGGGTAGGTGGGTTCCGGGTTTGGGTAAGGGTTAATAAGGTCTGGGTCGGGTTATTTAATTAGAATATTGGGCTGGGAATTGGTCCGATTTTGGCTACAATTGAAAGCCAAATTTAGCTATTATTTAAATAGCCAGTTTTCACTATTTTAATTTATACAAATAATAGGTAATTTTTGAAAAATAATTTAAGGTTCCAAAATAATTTAAAATATATAATTATCATTTTAAAAATACAGGGGCTAATTTTATGCATATAAAATATAATTATATCGTAAAATGGGCTAACATTGTAATTATATGCAATTTAGCTTAAAAATACTAAATGTGATTGTAAAAATACATAAATATTACATTAGCAATATTTTGGCATAAGTATAGAAATTAAATAAAATAAATTATCATAGCAATAATTTGAGAAATAATTATTGGGGATTTTATGGATAAAAGGGGAGAAAATAAATTAATTTAAACCCTTAAAATTATGGGAAAAATAATATGAGCCTTGTGCATGCTTATATATGCATATATATATATATGCTATTTTGAAGGTATTTATGCATATTTAAAATATATAGGCAAAAACTGGGTATCAACAGTTGCCCCTCTTTACATGGGAAAGATGAAAGAGTTTTCGGGTAAAGAAATGATGACCAATTTTGACCGGATGAGATATTTCAAAATGTGGAGGTCGAACTGCGATTTTCGAGCTGCCTACATATCCCTGGTTTTATAGGAATCAGGCTATGTGTAGTTCTGGATTCACCTGCAGAGTATGCCGATGAAATTATTGTAAGAACGGACACGATATGTGGAAGCGGCTACGATTGGGACGGTCAGAGAGAACTGGAGCGAGATCGCTCCCGCTAGGATAACAGTTGCTTACTGGTTACCTGCAGATAAAAGATGCTACAAATGTATTTGCGAAAATTTAAACATGATGTAAATTCCCTTTGGATCATGAAAGGTGTCTTCGGACGGTTAAAGATGACATCCTTGGACCATGACGTCCTGGGCCATGAATTATTTAATGAGGGATTCACAGGCCATGAAATGATATTCTCAGTCCATGAAAATGGTGCCTCTGACGCCTTTGAATAATGATATGCAAGTTCGAGATATCCTCAGGCCATGGCATGGTGTCTTCAGGCTATGAGTATGATGCCTTCAGACTATGACGCTTTTGTACATATTGGCGATATTTCAACCCATGAAATGCAATAATATGATGTTAACAAGACAAGGCTTAGTCTTGTGAAATGAAGGGCAGAGCTTAGCCCGATTGAAAAACAAATAGATAGTAGTAGAAATATAGCAATATTGGTACACAGAGGGATAGTGTTTAGTCCCGTGCAAGTGGGGAGGTAAGGATTAGCCTTATGCAAGCGGGGAGGTAAGGATTAGCCTCACGCAAATATGGATTCAGGGCTTAGACTCATCCAAGATTGGATACAGAGCTTAGTCTCATGCAAGCGTAGAGTCAAATATTAGACTCCTGCAAATATGGAGTCAGAGATTAGACTCATGCAAATATGGAGTCAAGGATTAGACTCATGCAAGACTGGAGACAAAGCTTAGTCTCATGCAAAGAGAAGGCAGCGCTTAGCCTTATGCAAATATGGAGTCAGGGCTTAGACTCATCCAGGTATGGAGGCAAGGATCAACCTCATGCAAACATGGAGTCAAAGATTAGACTCATGCAATATTGGAGACAGAGCTTAGTCTCATGCAAAGAGAAGGTAGCGCTTAGCCTTATGCAAATATGGAGTCAGGGCTTAGACTCATCCAGGTATGGAGGCAAGGATCAGCCTCATGCAAACATGGAGTCAAGGATTAGACTCATGCAATATTGGAGACAGAGCTTAGTCTCATGCAAAGAGAAGGCAAATATGGAGGTAGAGCTTAGCCTCATGCAAGATGCGGGACAGGGCTTAGTCCCATGCAAATGGAAGGTAGTGCTTAGCCTTATGCAAATATGGAGGCATGACTTAGCCTCATGCAAAATGCGGGACAGGGATTAGTCCCATGCAAATGGAAGGCAGTGCTTAGTCTTATGCAAATATGGAGGCGGGCTTAGCCTCATGCAAGATTGGAGACAAGGCTTAGTCTCATGCAAGCGTGGAGTCAAGGATTAGACTCATGCAAATATAGAGTCAAGAATTAGACTCACGCAAAGAGAAAATAATAGATAAGGGTAGAGTATATCTTAGCTAGGATATGTTCCGTGTCTAATGACTGGATGGATGGCGAATCTGCTCTGTGTATGAAAGCTATCATCCAATATACCTGTGTTCAAAGAAAAATCATAAGTTTCATGAGGGGAGGTTGGTTCTTGCTTCGTCTGCCGGCCTTGCTTTGCTTTGCTCTAGAAGCCTCTTTCGAGTTCCCATAGGTAGCACCTGACTGTTATAAAAATAGATTTTTCTAAAAATATGCATTCATTGATAAAGTAGAGTTGTTTTGGAAGTGTATTGATATGTCAAGTAGCTTTGATGAACTAGCTACTGTGACACATTTCAAAGGCATTGCAACTTTCTTATGTTGGAAATTTGAGGGTCCTCCTCAAAATTCTGCCCCAGTTTGGTAGATGATTTCTAACCATTTGCGGATGGCAAACCATGCTGAATCTTCTTCGGAATTTTGATAATCTTTCTCAAAATTCTGCCCCAGTACTTGACTAATGACTGACTTCCTGACATGTGATGGTGTTGGCTGGACTTGCTCCAGAATTTTGAAGAGGGTCCTCAAAATTCTACCCCAGTTTCTAATTCTGGGGAAAAATGAAAATTTTATTATGATATGACCGAACCTATAAGGCTGCCTACGTATCCCCTCTTAAACGGGAATCAAGTCAAGCATAGTTCAATTACATCAGAAAAAGAAATATGAAATAATCTAGTCATAGTATCTCTTGACTGCGTCTGAATTGATTGGTTTTGGCCAGATCTCTCCATCCATTTTTGCAAGTATGAGTGATCCTCCTGTTAGTACTCTATGAACCATATACGGACCTTGTCAGTTGGGAGAGAATTTCCCTTTAGCTTCATCTTGGTGTGGGAAAATCTTCTTCAATACCAGTTGCCCTGGCGCGAACTGTCTTGGTCTGACCCTCTTTTATTGAAAGCTCTGGACATTCTGTTATGATAAAGCTGGCCGTGACATATTGCGTTCATTCTCTTTCCATCGATAATGACCAACTGCTCATAGCGACTTCTTATCCATTCCGCATCATTGAGCTCAGCTTCCTGTATGACTCTTAAAGAAGGAATCTCTACCTCAACTAGGATGACAACCTCAGTACCATAGACCAGCATGTAGGGAGTTTCCCCCGTTGACATGCAAACTGTGGTGCGGTACCATAACAGAGCAAAGGGTAACTTCTCATGCCGCTGTTTGTGATTCTCTACCATTTTCCTTAGTATCTTCTTAATGTTTTTGTTGGCGGCTTCTACGGCTCCATTCATCTGAGGTCTGTAGGTGGTGGAATTCTTGTGTTTGATTTTGAAGGTTTCACATATAGCTTTCATTATATCACTGTTGAGGTTGGCGGTGTTGTCAGTGATAATGGTCTTAGGAACTCCGAATCGGCAGACAATACGATCCTTGACAAAATCTGCGATGACTTTCTTGGTTTGTAAGATGCGGATTCTACCCATTTTGTGAAGTAGTCAATGGATACCAGAATAAACTGGTGTCCGTTTGAAGCCGTGGGCTCAATCGGACCAATAACATCCATTCCCCAGGCAGCAAATGGCCAAGGTGAGCTTGTTTGGTGGAACTTTTATCATTTTGGCATACACTTGACATTGAAAGCATTTACGAACATACTGAATACAATCCGTCTCCATGGTCATCCAAAAGTAACCTGCCCTGAGTACCTTCTTGGCCAGAATGAAACCATTATGTGCGGGACATATGTTCCAGCATGCACATCCTCAAGTAGCTTAGAAGCTTCCTTTGTGTCGACACAACTTAGCAAACCCAAATCCGGAGTTCTTCTATACAAGTTCCCTCCACTATGGAAGAAGTGATTTGACAGTCTCCATAGCATGTGCTTCTGAATGTGATTTGCGTGCTCCGTATATTCTCCTTTTGATAAGTACTCCTTGATGTCATAGAACCAAGGCTTTCCATCAGCTTCTTCCTCAACATGAGCACAATATGCCGACTGATTATGGATCCTCACCAGAATGGGATCAATATAGTTCTTATCTGGATGCTGTATCATTGATGAAAAAGTGGCTAATATGTCAGCAAACTAATTCTAAATTCTGGGCACATGTCGGAATTCTATCTTCGTGAACCTCCTTTTCAATTCCTGCACATGGTTCAGATATGGCAATATCTTGGAATTCTTGGTAGACCATTCTCCTTGCACCTGGCGCACAAGCAAATATGAATCGCCGATCACCAACAACTCCTGGATGTTCATGTCGACTGCCATGTTGAGCCCTATTATGCAGGCTTCATATTCTGCCATGTTATTGGTGCAGGGAAATCTAAGTTTAGCAGATATCGGATGATGCTGACCTGTTTCTGATACCAGAACTGCTCCAATGCCTACTCCTTTGAAATTTGCAGCTCCATCAAAGAACATCCTCCAACCATTGTATGTTTTTGTAATGTCTTCTCCTACGAATGATACGTCTTCATCATGAAAATACATTTTCAAGGGTTCGTATTCTCCTCCCACTAGATTTTCAGCGAGGTGATATGCCAATGCTTGTCCCTTGACTGCCGTTTGAGTTACATAGACGATGTCAAGCTCACTCAGTAGTATCTGCCATTTAGCCAACTTCCTAGTAGGCATGGGCTTCTATAATATGTACTTCAAGGGATCCATCCTGGATATGAGGTATGTAGTGTAGGCGTAGAAATAATGCCTCAACTTCTGGGCTATCCAGGTCAAAGCACAGCAAGTGCGTTCAAGCAGAGAATATCGTGCTTCATAAGATGTGAATTTATTGCTCAGATAGTATATGGCTTGCTCCTTTCTTCCTGTCGTATCATGTTGTCCCAAAACACATCCAAAGGCTCCATCTAACACTGATTGATAAAGTATCAAAAGTCGTCCTGGTTCAGGTGGGACCACTGGCGGTGTGGACAGGTATTCTTTGATCTTGTCAAAAGATTTCTGACAATCCTTGGTCCAACTTGTCTCGGCATCTTTCCTTAGCATCTTGAAGATGGGTTCACAAATTACTATGGACTGTGCTATGAATCGGTTGATGTAGTTGAGCCGTCCCATGAAGCTCATCATGTCCTTCTTGCTTTTGGGTGGTGGTAACTCCTGAATAGCTATGACTTTAGTCAGATCCAACTCGATCCCTCAGCGACTGACAACGAATCCCAGTAGCTTTCTTGTAGGAACCCCGAATGCACACTTTGCGGGGTTCAACTTCAAATTGTACCTCCTGAGCCTGTCAAAGAATTTCCTCAAGTCTGCTATGTGATCTGCGGCCCTCTTGGATTTGACGATGACTTCGTCCACATATACCTCTATTTCTTTGTGTATCATATCATGGAAGATGGTCGTCATGACCCTCATGTAAGTAGCCCCAGCATTCTTTAGAACGAATGGCATCATCTTGTAATAGTATACACCCCAAGGCGTAATAAAAGCTGTCTTCTCGGCATCTTCTTCATCCATCCAGATCAAGTGATAACCTGCGAAGCAATCTACAAAGGATTGGAGCTCATGCTTGGTGCAGTTATTAATCAGGATGTGTATATTTGGCAGTGGGAAGTCGTCTTTGGGACTTGCTCTATTTAAATCCCGATAATCAACACATACTTGGACCTTCATGTCCTTCTTCGGAACTGGCACAATGTTAGCTAACCAGCTTGTGTATTCGACTACCTTGAGAACTTTGGCTTTGATTTGCTTGCTGACTTCCTCATTGATTTTCAAACTCATGTCTGGTTTGAATTTTCTGAGTTTCTGCTTGACTGGCGGACACATGGGATTGGTAGGCAACTTGTGAGCTACTATAGATGTGCTCAAACCGGTCATATCGTCATATGACCTTGCGAAGATATCCTCATATTCTTTTAGGAAACAGAAGTACTCTTCCCTCGGCGATAAAATCCCAGGGTATTGCCTTTGAGTTGAATGGGGGTGTGGTTGACACTGTCAAAGTAAAAGGTGTGACCACTTCTACTTCAAATGGAGCGGAGGTGGCTGCGGGCGGAGTTACTTCCACCTCGAATGGAACTGATGCAATTACCTCAACGTCAATAGGTGCCTGAGTCTAAACCACAATAGGAGTAATTGTAACTACAACCTTAAAGTCATCGCCTTCTCGGATAAGTCCGATTGACCCCTCAGGGTCCCATTCCTCATTTGTTTCTATAACATGTACACCGTCACCTCTGTCACACCTCCTTATTGTATAAGGGGTTTTTCTAATTTAAGTGAGAATAACCGAAGCAGGATTATTTATTCAAATTTAGAGCCGCCACTTGGGATAATTTATGGTGTCCCAAGTCACCGGTTTAAAATCCTAAATCGAGGAAATTTGACTCCTATTTATGGTCTGCGAACACAGAAATCCGGGTAAGGAATTTTGTTAACCTGGGAGAAGGTGTTAGGCACTCCCGAGTTCCGTGGTTTTAGCACAGTCACTCAACTATTAATAATTGGCATAATTATCTAATTAATTACTTGTTTTAAACTTATGTGCATTTTTATTCCTCTTAAACCGCTTTGAATAATCAAATTGTTATACAACTAATTATTTGATTACACGCTACGAATCAAATCTCGGGAACCGTACCCACGATCCACAACATATTTATTTTATTAACAAGATTAAATTGTGGCCGGGTCACATAAATGTACCCCCAGATTTTAGAAATTAAGCTCCACAATTACGTCACGGGAGACGTACCCGTAGCTATGACAATTTATTTAATTAACGCGCCTAAAGTAAACTACGAAAGTTCAAGGCGTTTTCTACACTAGTTAAGATATAGATGTGAAGGGCCATAGACTAGGTGATTGGATTGCGCACCTCAATTTAATTAAAGGAAAAACATTTAACTACAAATGTTCATATTTAAAACTAATTTAAAATTAAGTGTCACCACGCCATGGGAACCATACCCCCAGTTGTTATGATTATTATTATCGCGCCTAGAGCAACTAGCGCAGTTGAATTATTTTCCTAATCTCTAAGATTGTTGTGATACCATGAATTATAGAAAATGTAGGAAAAATTAAACCATTTAATATTCCCTTAGCTAGGCTACGCAATCAAAGATTATTAGAAAATCGGTGATAGCACAAATCTTAAAGAGAACCTAATTTTGTGTCGAAGCTCTAGCATTCATTAACCAACGAGTTAATTTTTTTTTAATCCCTAAGATTTGCAACAATTCTTACTTTATCTACCATTAAGTATGCTTGAACAAATATTCAGTACTATTTATTATGGAGGACTTCCGAGATTATTTATGCATCATTATGCTTTACATACAAATGTCAAGGTAAATACGCTTCCATGATAAATTTCAAATTTAGGAATCTTCAAACGTTTAGTTGACTGAATCAAATTAGCTCATTTACGAAGAACACCACATCTTTCGAAACTGCAAGTATAGATGAGTGATTTACAGTTGAAGCCTCACAGAAATTGACTATTAAGATCAAGAAAACACAATTATTGATACAACTAGTGCCTGTTCATTAATTTGGCTTTGAAAATCTTAAACAACAGGAGGAGGACTTTAATTAGTCACCTTGAATTGAAAATGTTCTGCATTCCTTTCTATTGCAGCGATTTATACGAAGCTGACTGCTTCTTCAATGTTCCCTACGTCACTGGGAGTCAGGAATGAAATCGGGCTACAACTTTTCTTTTTTTGTGTTAGGAATTACGGCTGTCCTCAGTTTTTTAGGAATTGGAATCTTAAGGTTTCTATAATTGGGTATTTTATATGGAGGTGAGAAGGAATGATGACCATTGGATTAGAAGGAAATAGATAGCTAAAATTAAATCTTGCACTTAAGTGGGCTAATGGATTAAGAAGAATGGGCTAAGGGTAATTGGGTTGGACCATGTCTTTTGGGTTTGAACTTAGGCTAAAAAGACCAAATAATTCAATGTATCTATAAAAATGTAAAAAATCGCTCTAAATTAAAATAAACTAATATAAAACTAAATACTACGAGTGAAACTATTTTTTTTTGTATTTTCAAATGTTATAATACTATAAATATAAATATACTAATTGACTTTAACCTAGAGATGAAATATATATATATATATATATATATATTTTGTAATTTTTTACTTTTTGTGATAAAAATAAAGTAAAAGAGTCAACACTATTTAGAATAGCGATACTAAAACTAAATTAAGTATTTATGCTAAAATATGTAAAATCTTGGGGATGGTCAAAAATTACATGTCTACAGCTTCCCCTCTTTGACTGGAAACATGAAGAGTTTTCAGATAAAAAACGACAAGACAGGGTTTTTGACCAAACCCTTATTTAGAGAGACCAAAAACTAAGAGAAAGGAGAATGTGACCGAACCCTGGTATCTGAGCTGCCTACATATCCTTGGCTATAATGGAATCAGACCACGTGTAGTTTAGAAGTGAATGAGGTGATAGATTGTACCGAGGTGGAGAACCGATTGAGGTGCCATCGAGGTTCCGGTCCGCAGTCCCGTTATTACATCAAAAATCAAAATTGAAAAAACTAACTAAGACTATCAGCTACTTGTTACAAGATTCCTATCTATGAGTCTTCTGAAGGTTTATCTTGAGTCTTAGTTGGTTCTTCATGCAGACTCTGATCTGAATCTTGATGATTGTTAGCTGCAGGTGTTGGTTCAATCTTCTTCAGCTTTTTTAGATCAAGACGGGACATGTAGAGCTTGTGACTTCAATTATGTCTTGAGCAGACCACATCGTTTCTTCACTTCTGCACTTTGGATTCACTTTTTTCTTTTATTCTTGATTGAGACTTCTTTTTTGTTATCTCGGACCCCTGTCGACCCGCATTTTTGAGGCGAGCTTCTGCTACTTGTAACTTGAACAGGACTGGAGGTTGCCCTTATTCTTCGGGAGGGATCCTGCTGTCTCTGACTAGAACATGAAATGAATTTCCTTATTCTTCAGGTGGGCGCCTGCTACTGACTTGAAACTTCAAATGACTCTGAAATGATTTTTGAAATGAGTTCCCTTGTTCTCCAGGTGGGCGCCTGCTACTATAATAAAACAGACAAAACAAAAGAAACTTTTCCTCCCTAGTTTGTACTAGGAAGATTTGTGAGTTGTTAGCAGAACTATAAATCACCTATGCTATTTGACGAGAGTAAAATTGAGGACTCGACTAGGATGTGCGTCTCATGTGAGTAAAACCAAGAAAATTTCGACTAGAAAATGCGTCTACTAAAAAAAACCTAAATGACCCAAACTAGGAAGTGTGTCTCCTAGATTTAAGATTGAACTTGCGGAAAACTATAAACTACGCTCAACTAAAGTAAAAACTGACCCTATTCTCTAGGCGGGATCCTTGATTTCGAGAAAACTAAAGATTGATAACTTAAGAAAACTAAAAATTGACCCTTTTTTTTAGAAAAATCCAGACTTCCTTTTTTTTCAAATTATCGTAGGAGAAAATTCGTCGGACTAGGTTTTCTATCTTATGAGAAATATTCATCAAACTAAGATGTTTATCCTAGGAGAAAATTCATCACACTAGGTCCTTTTTTGTATCTTAGGAGAAAGATTCATCATACTAAGATTTTGATCCTAGGAGAAAATTCATCAAACTAGGTTTTCTTAGAAACATTCATGAGACTAAGATTTTATCCTAGGAGAACGTTCATCAGACTAGGTTTTCTATCTTAGGAGAAAGATTCATCAAACTAAGACGTTTATCCTAGGAGAAAATTCATCAGACTAGGTCCTTTTTTGTATCTTAGGAGAAAGATTCATCAGACTAAGATTTTGATCCTAGGAGAAAATTCATCAGACTAGGTTTTCTTATCTTAGGAGAAAAATTCATCAGACTAAGATTTTATCCTAGGAGAAAGTTCATCATACTAGGTTTTCTATCTTAGGAAAAAATTCATCAGATTAATATTTTTATCTTAGGAGAATATTATCAGACTAGGTATTCTATCTTAGGAGAAAGATTCATTAGACTAAGATTTTGATCCTAGGAGAAAATTCATCAGACTAGGTCCTATTTTTTGTTATCTTAGGAGAAAGATTCATCAGGCTAAGATTTTGATCCTAGGAGAAAATTCATCAGACTAGGTTTTCTTATCTTAGGAGAAAAATTTACCAAACTAAGATTTTATCCTAGGAGAAAGTTCATCAGACTAGGTTTTCTATCTTAGGAGAAAATTCATCAGACTAAGACTTCTATCCTAGGAGAAAATTCATCAGACTAGATTTCTTATCTTAGAAGAAAGATTCATCAGACTAAGACTTTTATTGGAAAGAAAATCCATCAGACTAGGACATATTACCCTAGAAGGAAAATGTAAACAACAATGGCATGATTTTATGCATATTAACAAGACAAATAAAGGCAAAAAATTGATAAACTTCCCTTCGTCGGCTCTTTTCTTATTTTCTTTGTCTTTTTTTTTTTGCTTTTGTTTCCTATTTTTCTCTCTCTTTTTTTCTCTTTTCTTTTCCCTTCTTTCTTTTTTTTTCTTTTTTTTTTGGAACCTCTTTCCTTGCACTGCTTTGTTCCTATTTCAAACAAAGAAAATTTTGTCAGTTTTGAAAGTGATGGTCGGTTTGTGGCCTTGAGTCTTGAGCAGCTTGGCTTTTGCTCGATCAGCCTGAGTCGGTCTCAAGAGACTTTTACTTTGCACCAACTCTGATTATTTCACACCCAGTACCATTTGTATTTGCAGCTCAAACAACCTTATCCCAACTGGAGATCTTTGCTTAGGTGACCTTTTCTGATATCTTGAATGACTTCCTGCTTTTTGAGCAATTTGTCTGTCAGAGAGAATCACCAGTTATCTTTCTTGCGCCAAGTAAGCAGACAAGAGTCTTTTTGGGGGAGCCTTTGCATGAATCCTCAAGGCATGTTGACAGTAACAACTGAGTGTGTTGGCCAAATTTACTTTATGCAACTGAAAAGCTGGTAGCAGATTTTGAAATCTTTTCTTGCTTGTTTTGACAAGGACTGACTCAGAGTGAAGGACAGAATGATGCAAAGAAATAAGTATTAACAAGAAATGCCCCTTTCGGAAGGACTGGGGAAGAGTTTTTTTTCAATGACTAGCCTTAATGATCATGACATGTATTTTGGACTTAATGGCTGATCTACCAAACTAATCCAATCTTTCCTATTATCATTCTTATGACCTTTGAAGTCGGGCTTGTTCGTGCCGATTCTTTGCATCGGCTTCATGACTCACTTTCGACTAGTGGTGCCTCGAGGGGTTTTCATCAACAAGTCTCTCTCATTTATTTATCTCTACTTACCGTCGCCTTACCGTGCCCATGAAGGTTTTCACTAGTAAGACTCTTTCATTTTTTTTCTCTTTCTCTTTTTTCTGTTGCTTTCTTGAGTAACTTGACAGTGTTCTATGTCGTGTGACAACCGTCGTTCATTGCATGATTCTCTTATCATTCTTAAAGGCATATTATGAGGTCTTTATTTGGAAGGATTTTGGATAGGGTTGGAAAGAAAGGATGTCATGAAGGCTCAAAATAAACTCAAAGTAAAGGGGGTTGTGCACTTACAACTCTTAGAATCGACTCTTTCAAAAGTGAAATAAAATTTCTGCCCCAGTTTCTGCTATTGGGATTTTTTTTGAATTCTTATGTGGTTAGACCGAACCGTGAGGCTGCCTATGTATCCTTTTTTTAAAGGAATCAGGTCAAACATAGTTCAAACATCTGACCTAACTAAATTTTTTCATCTTTCTTTCTGTTTCTCTTTTTTCTGTTTCTTGTTCTTTTGGTCTCTTTTTTTTCTTTTCAAGTTTCCGCAGCTTCTATTTTTTGAGGGCATGGACCTTTGACAATTATTTTTTTTTTGTTTTCACTTAGAACTTTCTAAAAGCTGCCCCAGTTTGTAAACTTGGGACATGGACTTTTTCTTCTTCTTCTTTTTCTTCTTCTTCTTCTTCTTCTTCTTCTTCTTCTTCTTCTTCTTCTTCTTCTTCTTCTTCTTCTTCTTCTTCTTCTTCTTCTTCTTCTTCTTCTTCTTCTTCTTCTTCTTCTTTTTTCTTTCATTTTTTTTGACTCTTGACTCTAAACTTGATTCCAAAAGAGGGTGGTCAAAGAAAATAACACAGGCTCAAAAGGGGTAGAGAATGATATAAAGTGTTTGGATAGCAGAAAAAGGGCCTCCCAGCCTCGAGAACGCCAAGCATAGTATCCTTTCGCAATCACGACATTGATGAACATGTCTGTATTCTTGGTGTGTCATGGTCACAAGACACTTTCCATCCCTTAGTGTCAAATTTTCCAACAAACTTCAATTGATCAAACAACCCCAAGCCCGATCTTCACAATGATTTGAAGGTGAATTTTACTCAACCTTAATTCCAAAGTATTTCAACTCTTTAATCATCCTCAAAGTTATTTTTTTCTCAATTATCCAATTCCAGATTAAATCAGTTTCTAAGATTTGACCAAAATTTTCGCATGCATGTCATGTCATTAGAACTAGCGAGAAAAGAACTAAAAACAAAATGCACAAAAGGACAAACTGCATTTCATTCAGTAAAGGATGAAAGGGTTTGACAACAAGACAAACAACCTAAAATACGAGTTACGGCCCTAAAACAACTCGGCAAATGAAAATAGCAACAAAACATGCAGACAAGACAAGAACAGAATAGAGGGATAGAAGGGTTTGACTCAATAAAACAAACAGAATCTGGATCACAACCCTGAAATAACCTAGATAATAGAAAAACATCAAAACTAACTACCAAGATTCCTTCCTAATGAGGATGGAATGACTTTTCAATTGCTCAGCTTGACATTTAGCCACAAATTTGCTCAACAGAATCACCATGGCCTTCTCTAATTTCATTCGGCAAGTTCCTAAGAGGATTCTCATACTCCATGTCACCAGGCATCATCCCCACAAAATGTGCATCATCATGTGCAGGTAAAAGATTCTATGTGATGTTCTGGGTATCACTGTCTTGGATCACAATCAGGTTTTCCTGGATCATCCTTTCTATTCCTCTTTTCAAATCCCGACAGCTTTCAACATTGTGCCCCTGGCGGAATGGTATTCACACCTTTTAGAAGGGTCAAAACTTCTCGCACGTAGGTCCACATGATTTGGAGGAATAGGTGCAATCATGTCATAATGCTTTAATTTCTCAAACAAGCTTGTATAGGACTCTCCTATTAGTGTAAAATTATATTTCAACCTTTGTTCCCCCTTATACCCCTGGCTTGGATGTGGGCTATAAGGCACTCGAAAATTTTGTGGATGCTGGTGGAGATTTTGCGGTGCTCGTGCTCGCCTTCTAGGGTGTTTTGGTGGATGGGCAACATACTGAGGTGGAGCAATAGAGTATTGTGGGTTCTGAGTTGGATAGTAAAGCTCAGGGGAGTTATCGAAAAACAGACGAGGATGGCCATACCTTCGAGACATTCTCCTAGGACCTCTTCTCGACCCTGATGTCATCATGATTTCTTCGTCCTTCTCATTCGTGTCACAAATATTATCAGATTCAATCTGGACAGCCTGAGTTGCGGCTTTGAGAACTTCTTGACTTATAATTCTGCCTATCTTAAGGCCATTCTCTACCATTTCTCCCATTTTGATTGCTTCCGAGAAGGATTTGCCAACTGCGGACATCATGGTTTGAAAGTAATCTAGCTCTTGCGCCTGAAGGAAGATAGTGATTAGCTCGGGTCATCCATGGGTGGCTTAACTCTAGCTACTTGATCTCTCCATTTAATGGCATATTCCCTGAAACTTTCAGTTGGTTTCTTTTTCAGGTTTGAAAGGGAATTGCGGTTTGGGGCGATGTCGATGTTGTATTGGAACTGTTTGACAAAGGCATGTGCCATGCCATCCTAGAAGTACTAGCGAGATGTGTCTTGATCCAAAAACCATTTGGATGCTACTCCCGTAAGGCTTTCCCCAAAAAAAGCTATTAGCAATTCTTCATTTTTTTCTGCACCTCTTAGTTGATAGCTATACCTTTTCAGGTAGGCTATGGGGTCTCCATGTCCATCATACTTTTAAAATTTTGGAATTTTGAAACCAGGCGGCAAGTGGACATCGGGGAACATACGTAGATCCTTGAAGGCAATACTCTTCTGAACTGCCAACCCTTGCATGTTTTTCAACCGTCGTTCTAAGCTTTTCACTCTTGGGTCATTTCTTCCTATGCTATCTTTCGGGCAGGCTTCTCAATCTTTGCAGGAAAATCAAATAGGTACGAGTGGTACTTAGGAGAGTGGTACTGCTCTTGCCAGGTAGCAAATTGTGACTCATGCCAAGCATGTCCTTGGCCATTGGCCCATGCTTGGCACATTTTGGTCATTTGCTGTTTCAGTATTCTATTTTCCTCAAACACAGTAGACTCTTGTCGAACCCTCTGACCCTGAGTCTCTTGAGCACTTGTAACAGCTTCGATGTCAGTTATCATTTTCCCTTAGATCTTGTGCTGTCTGCTTACCACAAACCGACCACCTCAAACTTTCTTATCAATTCAAAAAAATACACATTAGAATGGACTCAGTCAGTCCTTATTATTATCAACATTTTTCACTTTTGTTTTTCATTTTTTTTCATTTTTCTTTTCTATGGTTGATCGAACCTGATGTGGGTTGCCTACGTATCATGTGGGAACATGAATCAGATCTTGCGTAGTTCGGGAAAATTAGGAATAAAGTAAATAAACTAACTTTTTTTTTGGCTTTTGAATTTTTATTTTATTTTTTCTAAAGAAAAACTTATAAAGAAGAAAGAGAATATTTTTGGATTTTGATTTTTCTTCAAAAGTTTTGCAAATAGAGACTTCTAAATAAAAGATATATATTTTTTTGAATATCGTCCTTTTTTTTCTTTTTTTTTTGGAATTTTGAAAGAAAAACTTCTAAAGAAGAAAGAAAATATTTTTGGATTTTTGAAATTTTATTTTGAATTTATGAAAGAAATGCTTCTAAAGAAAAAAATATATTTTTGAACCTTGAATTTTCTTTTCAATTTTTGAAAGAAGAATGAAAAATATTTTTGGATTTTGAGAAGAAATTAAAAGAAAATATTTTTGTATATTCTTTTTTTTTTTAAAAAAAAATTGGGGTCCAAAAGAAAGACTTTCTAAAGAAGAAAGTAAAGAAAAATATTTTTGGTTTTTGTTTTTTAAAAAAATGTGGGCCGGAACCAATGAGATTTTCCAACGTATCTCACATCCGGTGAGAATCAGACCCGCGTAGTTTGCCAGTTTTGACGGAACAAAAATACACTTATTTTGAAATGACTTTTCCTCTCCTTCTTTTTTCAAAATTCGGCAAAGTTTCGGGATAATTCAAATATCTACCTCTCACTTTTTTTTTGTTTTTTTTTGTTTTTTGATTTTCTTCTTTTTTCCATTTTCTTTCCCTATTCTAGAAGTCAGTCAACTTGCAAGCCGAAACAGACAGATACACAAGTATCACATAAGATGCATCAGGATGACCTTTTAATTTGGGTACACCGTCCTAGATGGACCCAACCCCTATGTTGAGTCCCCAAAGTCAAATGCACATGATGCAAACAAGCGTTCCTACTAGGTATCCGACATGAGGCTATGTTATTCTAGGTTTGAAACCTGGGTATATTGTTCTAGACCTGGCTTACCCGAGCAGATAACTCGAGCCGAGGGGGGGCAACGTACTGATAACCAAAAGGACATCCAACTTTGTAACAAATTCCATTATCGCTCTAAATTAGGGTATGACACTAACATAAAAGAAGTCACGCCAGCGTGCACTTCCCAAGAGATTAGAAGAGAGGGGTTTCACAGCAATTTATATACAGTTCAAATAATATCAAAGCGGTAAAAAGCGACATTTAGCACATTAGGCCAAAACACGTAGAAAATTAGATAATAAACAAAAGCCAACTATAACAGTTATTCTAAGCTCAAATTCTTGAACTTTGAACCAGAGATTCTGGGTTCTTATCCCCAGCAAAGTTGCCAGAGCTGTCACACCTCCTTTTTCTACCCCGAAAAGGTATAAAGAAGTTTTTCCAATTTAAGTGACAAAAACCGAAACGGGATTATTTATTCAAATTTAGAGTCACCACTTGGGATAATTTATGGTGTCCCAAGTCACCGGTTTAAAATCCCGAATCAAGAAAATTTGACTCTTATTTATGATCTGCGAACATAGAAATCCGGGTAAGGAATTCTGTTAACCCGGAAGAAGGTGTTAGGCACTCCCGAGTTTCGTGGTATTAGCACGGTCGCTCAACTATTAATAATTGGCCTAATTATCTAATTAATTACATGATTTAAACCTATGCATTTTTATTTCTCTTAAACCGCTTTAAATAATCCAATTGTTATACAACTAATTATTTGATTACACGCTGCGAATCAAGTCACAGAAATCGTAACCACGATCCACAACATATTTATTTTATTAACAAGATTAAATTGTGGCCGGGTCACATAAATGTACCCTCGAATTTTAGAAATTAAGCACCACAACTACGTTAGGGGAACCGTACCCGTAGCTATGACAATTTATTTAATTAACGCGCCTAAAGTAAACTATGAAAGTTCAAGGCATTTTCTACACTAGTTAAGATATCGATGTGAGGGCCATAGACTAGGTGATTGGATTGCGCACCTCAATTTTATTAAAGGAAAAGCATGTAACTACGGATGTTCATATCTAAAACTAATTTGAAATTAAGTATCACAACTACGTCATGAGAACTATACCCGCAGTTGTGATGATTATTATTATCGCGCCTAGAGCAACTAGCGCAGTTGAATTATTTTCCTAATCTCTAAGATTGTTGTGATGCCATGAATTATAGAAAACGTAGGAAAAATTAAACCATTTAAGATTCCTTTAGCTAGGCTACGCAATGCATCAAAGATATTATAAAATCGGTGATAGCACAAATCTTAAAGTGAACCTAATTTTGTGTTGAAGCTCTAGCATTCATTAACAAACGAGTTAATTTTTCTTAATCCCTAAGATTTGCAACAATTCTTACTTTATCTGCCATTAAGTATGCTTCAACAAATATTCAATACTATTTATTATGGAGGACTTCAGAGATTATTTACGCATCATTATGCTTTACATACAAATAACAAGGTAAATATGCTTCCATGATAAATTTCAAATTTAGGATTCTCCAAACGTTTAGTTGACTGAATAAGATTAGCTCATTTACGAAGAACACCAGATCTTTCAAAATTGCAAGTATAGATGAGTGATTTACGGTTGTAGCCTCACAGAGCTATAATAATTTTATTGACTTCTAAGATCAGGAAAACACAATTATTGATACATCTAGTGCATGTTCATTAATTTGACTTTGAAAATCTTAAACAACAGAAGGAGGACTTTAATTAGTCACCTTGAATTGAAGATGTTCTGCATTCCTTTATATTGCAGCGATTTGTACGAAACTGGCTGATTCTTCAATGTTCCCTATGTCACTGGGAGCGAGGAATGAAATCGGGCTACAACTTTTTTTTTTGTGTTAGGAATTGAGGCTGTCCTCATTATTTTTAGGAATTGGAATCTTAGGGTAGAGTTTCTATAATTTGGTATTTTATATGGAGGTGGGAAGAGATGATGACCATTGGATTAGAAGGAAATAGTTGGTCATGATTAAATCTTGTACTTAAGTGGGCTAATGGGTTAGGAAGAATGGGCTAAGGGTAATTGGGTTGGACCATGTCTTTTGGGTTTGAACTTAGGCTAAAAAGACCAAATAATCCAATGTATCTATAAAAATGTAAAAATCGATCTAAATTAAAATAAACTAATATAAAATTAAATACTACGAGTGAAACTAATTTTTTTTGTATTTTCAAATGTTATAATAATATAAATATAAATATACTAATTGACTTTAACCTAGAGATGAAAAATATATTTTTTTTGTAATTTTTTACTTTTTGTGATAAAAATAAAGTAAAAGAGTCAACACTATTTAGAATAGCGATACTAAACCTAAATTAAATATTTACGCTAAAATGAGTAAAATCTTGGGGATGGTAAAAAATTACATGTCTACAACCTCTATGATCAGGGAGGGGATTGCTGCGGACATTAGGTGCGGCTTCCTTTGCTTGTATGACCTTGTTGTCAATGAGTGTCTGAATCTTATCCTTCAATGTTCGACACTCAGCAGTGGTGTGCCCTTTCATGCCGGAGTGGCATGCACAGGTTTTGTTCGGATTGACCCACTGAGATGCATTTTCTAGTGCCACAACGAGAATAGGAGTACGTAACTCGCGGTCTTTAACCTTTCATACAATTGGTCGATGTGCTCAGTAATGGAAGTGTATTGTCTGGGCAGCTTGCGGTCGAAGTTCGGTCTTGGTCTTGGATAATTTTGGCGAGTTGGTAGTGATTGGAAGTGGGATGGTTGGGAATTATAGGTATGATGGACAGTGGCTGGTTGGGAATATCTGGGAAATGAAGGTTGATATGTAGATGGCGGTGCTTGATATGTGGGTGAAGGTGTTTGATATGTGGGTGAAGGTGTTTGGTAGGTGGGTAAGGGTATTTGGTATGTGAGTGGAGTTTTTAGGCCTTGGGCCACCATTACTGCCCCAACATCTCTTTTCTTTGATATGCCACCTGATTGGAGTGCCTTATTCGTGGCTAGCAGTGCCTCAAAATTTGTTACCATCCCGCTCTTGATTCCTTCCTCGATCCTTTACCTGAGCTTGATGATATGAGAGAATTTGTGATTTTTGATGAGCATCAGTCTCTCATAATATTGTGGATCCTATGCTCTGACGAAGAATTTATTCATATGTTCTTCGTCAAAAGCGGGCCTGACCTTGGCGGCTTCCGACATCCAATGAGTAGCATACTCGTGAAAAGTCTCAGTAGGTTTGTTCTTGAGATTCTGGAGGTAGAAGACATCTGGTGCATTTTCTGTGTTGAACCTGAACCGTTCCATGAAATCTGACGCCATGCTTACCCAATTTGACCATTTCTTGGGATTCTGGTTGATATACCAAGACAACGCGTCACCAGTAAGGCTCCTCATAAAGAGCTTCATTTGAATTTTTTCATCCTTTCCAACCCCTACAAACATTGTCACAGTAAGTCCTTAAGTGAACCCTGGGATCACCTGTACCATCGAACATTTCGAACTTGGGAGGTTTGTACCCCTCTGGCAATTCCACATCGGGCTTTATGCACAGATCTTCATAGTTCAAACCTTCTATTCCCCTATCACCTTCAACACCTTGAACTTGGCTTATTAACTTTCGCGCTCTTCGGCCATGTTCTTAATAAGCAGGTCCTTTTTCAGAGGAATCCGGTGCACAGGAGATTGGCTGGGTAGAATGTTGTATAGTTCCCACGTATATGGGATTTCTCTGATGGGTTCCAGGGACTTGGGTATAGTGATGGTCATTGGTGGAGTTTTTTGGATCGGGAATGAGTGGTGGTGTATTTTGGGGAGTGCGGTAAGTGGTGGTTGGTGGGTATGGGATTGGTTGGTGCTGTTGTGGTGGAGTTGGTATCGGCAATGGGTTTTGTGGTGGAGTTGCATATTGATTTGGTATGGTAGGATTTTTCTGCTGTTGGTTTTGTGTGTTTTGAGGAGGTGTTGGGTTCTTTGCGTTCTGTTGGTGGATATCAGGGACATTGAGGGTGAGTGACAAGTTTTCCAAATTGCAGACCTGCTCAAGTTCTCCTTGCAGTTCTAGTATCTTTTGTTCAAATCTCAAAATCAAGTCATTCGGGGCCGGAGTACTACGGCCATCGGAGGTCTCTGCGTTCTCACAGTTTTCTTTTCGTATTCCACTTAAGTCGTCCATCTTTGATTTCCCTCTGCCTTTTATATTGCTTAGAGGATGAAGAGGTGGAGGACCTCTAGATTTGGTCTGATGTGCTGACAAGGCCAATATGGATGAACCAACCTATGGGGATGAGAATAATAATAATAATAAAAGTAAACAAAACAAAAGGTAACAAGTTAGTGGGGATCCTGAAATGTTTGCAAGTATTTAAACACATAGTGCAAGATATAAACTCATATCCTAATTTGGGAGCCTCGTTGTGCCCGAGGTAGGCCTACCGACAAATAAATTTGGAGAACTTCAAATGCCAATAAATGCTTCATTTCATAATATAAAAGTAGACGAATCCAAAAATGACACTAACATAAAAACAAGTCACTACTGGCAGTAGGCCTTATTACATTTTTAGGAAAAGCAAGTAAATCTAATCTATTTGGTACCAGAAGGACCTTCCTTAGGTTGAATGTTCTCGTTGATCAAATCCTCCAGTTCTTGTATATTCGTCAGTAAAAATACCTTTTGCCAAATGTTCTCCTTCATTTCCCCCAGCATTCTGGCAATCGGTGACTCTCTTCCTCACTTTTCCTTCCAATTCCAACAGGCTGTATTCCAGATATTCCAGCTTCTCGCAGGATTTGGTGGCCCTCTCCTTCCATTCATTGATTTGGTCATCTGATGGAAGATTCCTCTACCAGTCTAGCAAGAGTAAGGGTGTGCTAACCATACCAAATCTGGGGACCTTGTGCCTCATTTTCTGCAAAATAAAAGGGTTAGACCTTACCCCTACCGAACTCGACTATTTATACATTTATGATCAACATATCGGTATTTAGTTCTCGAAATTAATGCATAGAAAATGGTTGTGTCCGTTGGGATTATGGAAAACCCGATGGACTTTGGATAAGACTTATCTTAAAGGATCATTATGCGGACCACATAACTGATCCAACTAGGTTTGACTATGATGCATGCATAATTTAAACAGAGTAAGGTTTCTATGGTGTTTTAGACTGGTACCCTCAAGCAGACAACTTGAGGGGGAAGACACGAAACCGTCGAATGCACCGCTGATCAACTAGTTTTACCGCAAATAAGCCTTTCCGAATTTAAGGGTAATAAATAGGAAGAGCGCAACCACTCATTAAAGCGTTGTTATAGGATTTGAGATGCACGAGTGGAATATGATGTGGAGCATGATTTATGCAGCAGTTAATAACATGTAGGCAAGTATTTTCACATAGGGAAAAATAAATACAACATTTAAATAATTGAAAGACAGTTACAAGAAAAGGAAAACAAAGAGACAAGTCAATTTCAGGGATAAAGAATCATAAATGCTTAAAAGAAACAAACAATTAAATTCAGATAAGGGAGTAGGGTATGGGATAAGCATGCTTGGAGTAATTTGTAAAAACAAGTTCGTTATGGTAA
The DNA here is from genome assembly GCF_000393655.2 of Nicotiana sylvestris. Lineage (NCBI taxonomy): Eukaryota > Viridiplantae > Streptophyta > Magnoliopsida > Solanales > Solanaceae > Nicotiana > Nicotiana sylvestris. Next base: position 150,103,266 of record NC_091067.1, read on the forward strand.
GAGCCTAAAAATATGACCAGCAGAGTCACCATGCTGTCATGCCCCTTTTATTCCTCCACAGGGAGGAGTCCGTGTTTCGACATTCATGGTGTGTAATGACTCATTTCCTTTTGGAAATTGGGTATTTTAATAGTCGCCACCTAACGGATTATGGTGCGTTAGGGCACCTAGAGTGATTAACTCTTGAGTTGATTTGTATTACCAAAGATTAGGGTAAGGGCTCGAAGTAACCTCGAGTGGAAGGTGTTAGGCACCCCTCTTGGTCCACAAATGTGGGTCCCGGCCGAAATTATATTTACAAATTAGTCCATGCAAACAGTTGAATCAAATAAGTGGTTTGTAAAGCACATTGAACAATTCAAGTAGTGAAATAAAGGTTTGAACAAATTATAAAAACAAAGTTTTTTTTAATAAGGAGAGGATTTGGGGTAAGGAGGGGTCCTAGGTTATTTATCCTATAGGATCACCCCACGCAATGTCCGATAAGCACTCCTCAATAAGGGGTTACACGTGACATTAACACGTAGTCATCATATCTCATGTCTACCCTTCCCATCCCCTTATTGGTCATGCAAAGCAAGTGTTTGGTCATTGATACCTATTGCGTGCTTCTACCCATCCCTTCTTAATGGTCCCGGAGGGAGTTTGGACCTCTACCTATAGGTAGTTCTAGACACACCCCTAAGGTTTAGAAAGGCAAAAACTCTAAGGCGACAGTCAAAACATTTAGGACTTTCACATAATGGGAGAAAGTAAGAGGCTCATAGTTTCCTCCTCAAACAAATATACAAGAAACACGTCTCAAGCACAATTAAGGTCTTTATTGATCAAAGTCCTAAAGCAGGATCTCTAAATGATTATGCAGAAACAAATCATTTTTTAGACCTAGAAGTTATAACCTAGCAGTTGCCTGGGGATTCTTCTTAAAGTTATTAGAATCAGAAACGTTAAACGACAGAAACAACTGCATGTTTTGAAAATGCCCTAAGGCTTGCCTATATGCAGTATATTGTGTCTATATTAATGCAGAAACAAGCAGGTTTTCGAAATAGACCCTTTAGTATCTATAAACATGGTATCTAATGAAATTACTGCAATTTTGAAAGAACTTGTTTCAGGAGAAGTCAATACTTAATAAGACCAGTTTTAAAAGATGAACTCGGCGTAATGACATTGATTTATTAGGCTAATTAGATTATCAGACATAATTGCGAATAGAAATCCCTAGAGGCATGGTATCTAGGCGTATTACTGGTTTTAGTTAATTTGCAGTAACATATGGAAAGACTTATTAGAACTGAATCAGAATTAAGTCCTATAGGCATGGCATCTATACTTGAATTGATTTAAGACATGATTGTTTGAAAACCTATAAACATGATTTCTACCATGACGAAAATACAGAACCTTAAGAACATGATTTCTACTTGATGCAAACGATATTGGAAGTGAAAACCTATAGGCATGATGTCTATTATGCAAACGAAATCAGATTCAACAAGAGTAAAACCCTATGAACATGTTTTCTATTGAGTAAAGCAGGCAGATTTGAAAGTAAAATCCTAAGAGCAGGATTTCTACCCATATTACCCCACAAAGTATGCATCTACCCACTCTTTTTACTAAATACCCCAAATATCTGTTTACAAGTTATTACATGCCAATAAATGAATTACATAAATGAAATAGAAAATCAAGAAGCTATTTTATAGGGAGCCTGCAATTAGGCCCAAGTTTCCCAAAGCCTCCAATGGTCTTACAAGCCTCCTTTCCATAGACAAATCAGAGTCTAGGTGCATCAAATTTCCCTAAGGGTCTCAAGGACCCCGGGCAATGCTTACACCTAGATTTAGCATCCAAGCGTTGAACCAGTGCAGTGTGGAAAGGCCAACCTCGGTATGCCAGAGTTCAGAGGGCTCTCAAGAGGATCCCAAGGCAGTACACATACTAGAGGGGGCAGAATTTATTAACTAAGAGTGAAGTGAAAGTGTAGGACATAACTTGAAAGAGGTTTATTAAAGACTGGACTTAAAAGTCTGTTTTGAAAGCAATTAGTAAAGTAATAGAGGTTGTTTGAAAGAGGCTGGAGTAGAAGGAGACTAGAATTAAAAGGAACTGAAACACGAAGAGAAGCATGTTGTAGTTGAGGCTTTAAATTAAACTAGGACATACCAGTGAAGATAAAAGTAAGTAAAATGGAAGAACCGAAGAGCACAGATGATTAGCCTTGGCTTGCAGCCGGCCTAATAGTAGCAAATAGCACAAGAGAGAGGGGATAAGAGAGATTTTTAATAAGAGAGGAGTTTTTGAAAACCAACTGTTCCTCTTGTTAATGAAAGACTTAGGGTATTTATAGTTAAAAGTAGGTAGTAAAATAAGGTAAAAATCATAGTAGTGTAATAGTTTAAGAACTCAGAATCAATCAATTAGACAATCAAGGAAGTACCCCCTTAAGTTAAGGGAATCAAATCAAACGGGGAGATTCAATATCATATAAGTCAAGAAGAAAAATCAATGCATGATTAAATAAGGAAGGAGTCAAGGTTCAGTAGGCATAGAGTAGTCAATTAGGACCAAATTCATAAAACCTTAATTAAGGACACAACTCAGTAAAAATAAGTATCGTAGCGAATATGGTAAGGAAATTAGTCAGCTTAAACAGACGGGGTAAACCTTTTAGAGCTTTAAAAGAATTTTTTTCAATCATCACCAATTAAGGAAATCAGAATCAATCAAGAGGGAGTCACGATTCTGTATTTCAACTTATAAATAGAGAAGATCACACAGACGTAGCAAACATGCAAGGTTAGCCATAGTGACAGAAAGAAGCAAGAGATGAACAAATAGATGAGCATAGTCACACAGAAGTGACATAACTAGGCTAGGAATTTAGTAAACACATTCGAAGCATAGTGACCACGAGAGATTAACAAGAATCAAGTAAACATGCTAACACACAGAGCCAAGGCAAAGAAAATCATGCTAACACACAGAACCAAAGCAAATAAAATCAAGCTAACACACATAAGCAAAGTAGAGAAAATCTTAAAAGTTAGGGCTTTTAACAGAGTCGAGTTAAAAAGCAGTAGGAACATAAAATAGGTCAAAATAAACAAGGAAAAGGTTTAATCATAAAGAAATCGGTTAAAACAAGCGTCGAAGGAACTCCGAGAACCCCTAGTTTTCAAAAAAAGTAAAAACGGTTTAAAGTAGAGGATATTCCGAAGAAGGTTGATAATAAGCAAATCATAGAAGGAAACAGGCTTAAATCATGAAAATAACACAGATCTGAGAGACTCAAAAGAGAGTTAGGGTTTCAAAAGGAGACCCAAATTGAAATTGAAAGAACCTGTTGTAACTTCACAAATCGTAACACATACGGTGTGATTTTGCCCAAAATCACACTAGAGAAGCATTGAACAACAGAATTAGAAACTCTAGGTCCAAATCGACATGGCCCAGGTCCCTTGAAGGCCTTAGAGATGATAAGCAAGCCGATGAGAGACCCATTGAAGGCTTGGGGTTGAAAGGAGGAAGCCGGAGATGACCGAAGAAGGAGGCGATTGACAGAGTCTAGGGTTAGGTTTGAGAGAGGAGAGAAGATGAGAGAGTTTGAGGGTGGCGGTTTAGAAAAAATAACTTAGGGTTTGGGGTCTCTCAAAATTTAAAAGGGAAGGTCATTTATGGACCGTTGATTTGGGAGATCAACAGTCAAGATTCAACCGGGTAGGTGGGTTCCGGGTTTGGGTAAGGGCTAATTGGTCTGGGTCGGGTTATTTAATTAGAAGATTGGGCTAGGAATTGGTCCGATTTTTGCTACAATTGAAAGCCAAATCTGGCTATTATTTAAATAGCTAGTTTTTTCCTATTTTAATTTATAAATATAATAGATAATTTTTGGAAAATAATTTAAGGTGCCAAAATGATTTAAAATACATAATTATCATTTTAAAAATACAGGGGCCAATTTTATGCATATAAAATATAATTATATCTTAAAATGGGCTAATATTGTAATTATATGCAATTTAGCTTAAAAATATTAAATGTAATTGTAAAAATACATAATAATTATGTTAGCCATATTTTGGCATAAGTATAGAAATTAAATAAATAAATTATCATAACAATAATTTGGAAAATATTTATTGGGGATTTTATAGATAAAAGAGGAGAAATAAATCAATTTAAACCCTTAAAATTATGGGAAAAATAATAACAACCTTATGCGTGCTTATATATACATATATATGCTATTTTGAAGGTATTTATGCATATTTAAAATATATAGGAAAAAAATGGGTATCAACAACGTGCACTGTATGCAATGTGATATTTTTAGCAGTTAAATACCCTAACGCTAACATGATGACTTCATTTTGTTCCTCTTTGTTATCTCATTATAGCAGAAGGGTGGTTGGTTTGTGGTTCTTAATTGGTAACTCTTCCATACAACACAAGGTCAAAGAGGAAGGTAGTCATGGCTAGCAAAGACTTGGACACAAATGTTATTGATCCGTCTAAGGAGATTGTTGAATCAGAATCTGAGTTGAAAGAAGAGGTCTTAAGGTTGAAAGGACAGATGACCGAAATATACCAAGCCTGGATTAGTGGGCGCCCTCCACTATTAGTTGCTGCTAACTACACTGAAAGCCTCGTCACCATTCCGCCACTGTCACAAATCCAGCTTCCTACTGCTGCTCATATCTCCCCCACAACCTTTTCACACTCCACCCGCCAAAACCACCTCATATCCCGCTCCTTTGACCACTCATGTTTTTGTAGCTCTTCCACTAGCTACTTTTCCTCGATCTTCTAGCGAGATTGTGTTCAAAGTCCCCGATGCCTAATATTATGCTCCAGAACCTACTTTCAAAGTCTCGGATCCTTATTCTTACACTCCTTACTCTGAGCCTCATGTTGAAACTGATAAGACACCCAAGAATGCAGAGTAAGAGGAGATATTTACAAAAGTAAAGAGTCTGGAACAGTCTTTAAGAAACATGTGAGGGACAGGGAGCCAGATGAGTGTGTCTTATACAGACTTATGCTTGTTTCATGACATCCAACTACCTGTTTGGTTTAAGATGCCAAAGTTTGATTTGTATGACGGACATGGAGATCCTGAGGCCATTTTGAGGGGCTACTGCAGTAAGATGAGAGGCGCCAGTAGGAAGGACAAATTATTGATGGTGTATTTTAGTCAAAGTTTGAGCGGGGCAGCCCTGGAGTGGTACACCCGCCAAGACGCTAACAGGTGGTACACATGGGACAATATGGGTCAGGCCTTTGCCCGACGCTTTCATTACAATATAGAAATTATCCCAGATCACATGTCCCTCACCAAGGTGGAAAACAAGCTTAATGAAAGCTTTAGGGAATACGGGCTCAGATGGAGAGAGCAAGCTGCCTGAGTCAATCCCCCGATGGAAGAAGACGAGATGGTCAAGTACTTTCTTCAAGCTCAAGATCCTACTTACTTTGGAAATTTGATCTCGGCCGTGGGTAAACCTTTAGTGATGTGGTAAAAATAGGAAAAATGATGGAAGATGGGCTAAAGTCAAAAAAGATCATGAGCTATTCTACTTTAAAAGCCACAACACAAGCAATTCAGAATGACACATGAAGCTTGCTGTGTCAGAAGGAATAGAATGATGTTTCCATGGTTGTCTCAGGATCATGACATGGTCTAACGGGTACGCCTCACCAATATACTCAGCCTTAACCCCAACCCCAAACCTATCCCCTAGCTCCACATAATCCACCCCAGTATTATCCTCCGAATAACGTCTGGTCATCTGTCCAACCACTGGGTCACTCCTTATGGCGAGCGCCAGCATCGCATAATGCACTTTTGGCTTCACAACATTTTCGAGCATCCAACAACCCTAGAAACTGGGGCATAGAGGGGACCAAAGGCAAAGAAATAGTTCACGCCAATCGGAGAATCCTACACAAGCATGTTTAAAAAGTTAAAACATTCTGGCCTGATTGAGCCGCTCCTCGGCTATACTCCAGACCCATATGCAAAAGATTTTTATCCTACTGTACGGTGCATGTACCACTCTAATGTCTAAGGGCATAGTATTGAAGATTTTCATGCTTTGAAAAGGGAAATAGAGAGAATGATTCAAGAAGGGATAACTATGATCCAGGATAGTGACACCTAGAATATCACATAGAATCCTTTACCTGCACATGATGATGCACACTTTGTGGGGAAGATGCATGGTGACATGGAGTATGAGAATCCTCTTGGGAACTTGCTGACTAAAGTTAATGATATTGAAGTTGGTAATGGTCTTGATAATATTGATGTGGAAATTAGTGGCTAGGATGTCGAGCTTTGTAATTGGAAAGACGCTCCTTTCTTGGCTAGCCAGAGGAAGTCCTGGCATTTTATTTTATTGTCATTTCTGTTGTCCGGGTTATTTCAAGGTTGTAATCTAGATATTGTCTTGTGAATCAAACCCTTCTAACCTTTTATTTTGCCTTGTTCGTTTATTCGTAGTAGCTCGTTTAGTGTTTTCTAGGTTTGTTCCAGGGTTGTAACCCCAGTTTATTTTACTTGTTTTGTTGTTCAACCCCTTTCACCATTTGTCTAATGCAATTTTCTGTTTTATGTTATTTCTAGTCAGTTTTTATTTAGTTCCCTTTTCCTTTTATAGTTCTTTTCATGCTGGATCTAGTGACATGACATGCACTCATAATTATAGGCCTGGTCTTAAAAGTTAGTCTAATCATGAAGCAATGAAATAACTTCGAAGATGATAGGGATGTTTGAGGGAAATAAGGACAGATTTAGAAACTGGGTCAGATAATTTGGGAAGTTAATAGGATGACAAGACTTCGTTAAGGGAGAGTGCATCTCAAACAATTTGAAGTAAGCAGTTTTGAGTTCAAGTGTACCTCAATTTACAAGATAAAGTCAAGAGAGTTCGCTCCGAGTTGATAGAGGATATCCATTGTGAAGTGGGAATCACCCAACGAGAGTTCTGTACTTGACAATGTACTAAAAGAAGTGGAAGGCATATCAGTGATAACAATACCGAAGCTGCAAAAGAAATATTATACATGATCTTCCTTTTTCATTTTCAAGTTGCATGTGTTGTACTTGGCATTTTAAGGGATTAGGAGGCCCTCTTTCAGCTACCTAAACACTTTATACCATTCGGCACCCCTTTTGAGCCTGTGCTATTTTTAACCTCCCCTATTTTGGAATCAAGTTAGAGTCATAAAAAAAGTCCATGTCCTCATAGGTTTGTTTTAGAAAGTTAATTCTAAAAGAAAAGTCAAAAAGAAAAAAAACAAAGAGAAAAAGAAAAAAAAGGAAAGAGAAAAAGAAAAAATAGCAACAAAAAGAAAGCATCCTTTTGAACTACGTTTGACCTGATTCTTGTCACCACAGATACGTAGGCAGCCTTAAGGTTCGATCGCACCAAATAAAATATTTCATAATCCTACGAAGTCGAGAGTAGGACAGTCTTTCTTAGAAATTCCATTAAAAAAAAGAAAAAAAGAATTAAATTCCCTTGCTTTAGAAATTGGGGCAAAGTTTTTATAATGGATTCCAAAAGTTGTAGATAAATTAACCATATTGTCTTAGTTATTTTGAGCCTTTATGATATTCCTTCTTTCTAATCCCGTCAACAAGACACATTACAGTCCAAAAGACCTCCCAGATAATCTTTGAGAGTTCCGAGTCAGACATGCCAGGAGCATATGATATTTCTATGGTGGTTAATGCCTTGTCATCTGCAGATTCAGAGGAAATAAAAAGAAAAGAAAAAATGAGAGAGTCTTATCGGTGAAAACCTTCACAGGCACCATAAGGCGATTGTAAGTTGAGAGAAAGAACAAAATGAGAGAGGCTTGACGGTGAAAACCCTTCGGGCACTACAAGTCGAATAAGGACCGTGAATCAGATAGGATAATCAGAGCATTGAAACCCAGTTTCACGACTCAGAGGTACAATAAGAGTTGAACATTATACTTTCTTGACAAATTAGGCCACTTAATCCAAAGGTGCATGTCATGGTCATTAGAGTTGGTATCCACATCTGATAGGTTTCTACTTTGTAATTTTCTTGTTTGATATCATCTCTTTCCATTATCCCTTAATCCGTTCCTTTTGTTTTGTTTACTTCCTCTTCTTGAGCCTGTTTGGTCAGAATAAGTGAGAAATGACTTTAAAATTTGCTACTAGCTTTCCAGTTGCACAAAACGAAATTTGGCTAGCACATCAAAGTGGCATAAGTCAGGAAAGAACAGTATGCACACTGAGTTGGTAACGATCAACGTGCTTTGGGATTCATGTGAAATGCAAAGGTTCGGAAATGTCAATTCATGAGAAAAATGCAACAAATAGAGGATATTGGGCTCGAATAGATCAGAGGTGTTTTCTGTGATAAGGGTTGAAAGAAAATGGTTAGTCGATAACAGGCAAGGTCTTCCAAGTTGAAATCAAAGTTATCATGGCAAGTATAGAAGCAACCGCTGCAGACATGTAATTTTTCACCCTCCCCGAGATTTTATACATTGTAGCGTTTACATATTTTGTTTAGGTCTAATATCGCTATTTTAACTAGTTTTGACTCTTTCACTTTATTTTATCACAAAAACGAAAATTACAAAAAAAAATAGTTTCATTAATATTTCATAGTCATACTATTTTACTAGGATTTTTATTTTTATATAATCTTAAAAAATACCAAAATAGTTTCACAATATAATATTATTTATTTTAATTAATTAGAATTGGTTTTATATTTTATATTATAAATTTTACATCAATTTTTGGAAAAAGAGTATGAAATTTGAGGCTAGTTTTATTTGGTCTTAATTCAAGAGGTCCAAGAGATGGCCCAATTTTAAAGCCCAATACCCTTAAACCCATAAAAAAAACCTAGAACTAAAAACCCTTGAGCTTCTTCTTCTTGGACACAAGACAAAAAACCCTAGAAGATCCCAATCTCCAAAACCGCCGCTCACCACCCTTACACCACCAATCCGCCAGCCATCTTCCTCATTCAAAAGGAGATCCGCCAGGCATCACCCCCCAACAAGAAAAGAACGGACACAAAGAAATGGAGAACAAAAATCTCCAAGAACCTAGCCGTTGCACCCACACCTGATCTTCTCAAAATTGATTTTTACCAAAATACACTCACTACACAAACTCATAGAAAAACAAAGAAACGAGAAGAGGAAGAACAGAAATCTGGGGATGAAGAAATAAAAGGCTAGAAAACAAAAATCATGATGTTTGCTGTTTCGGTTGCCGATTGAGGTTCCGTTCATGGTCGTTGGCTCCTGATCTTGACCGCTGGTCATTACAAATTTTTGTTGCCGGATCCTAATTTGTATCTTCTATTCTAGAAGAATTATGACTGGCTCTGCTGAGATCCATGATACCCATGACCTAAAGATGCCCCATGATAACATGGGTGAGCTGACTGAGCAAGCCTGAATGAACGATCTCTACCATGCTGAAACTGGCCCCTCGAAGGAGCACCACTATAACTCCCGATCCTCGAGGCCTCTTGGCCTCCCTCTCCTCTTGCTCCTGACGAAGAACAGACTCAATCTCACGAGCGATATCAACCACCTCATCGAATGTAGCACCCATCACTCTCTCTCGGGTCATAAGAATACGGAGATGATAATTAAGACTGTCAACAAATCTCCTGATCCTCTCTCGATCTGTCGGAACTATCCAAATGGTATGATGAGCTAACTCAGAAAACCTCAACTCATACTGTGACACAGTCATATCCCCATATTGCAACCACTCAAACTGTCTACGCAACTCCTCTCTATGGGACTGCGGCACATACTTCTCCCGGAAGAGAATGGAGAACTGCTGCCAAGTGAGAGGCGTTGCACCAACAGGCCTACGCCTCTCATACGCCTCCCACCAAGTGAAGGCAGCCCTAGAAAACTGAAAGGTAGTAAATGCCACACCACTGGTATCAAGAATCCCTGCTGTACGAAGCATCCGCTGGCACTTATCCAAACCACTCAAGGTGACGCTGCTCATCATCCGACATAACCGGTATCACAAACTCCTGAGCTGGTGCAACCGACTAGGCTGGAGGTGCCTCCGGCGTCTCAAGTCCCTGCACTACCTGCTCAGGTGTGCGAGCAACGGGAGTCTGGATGCCTCCCCCAGCCTGTGAAGTAGCTACGTCTGTAGCTGCTGAAACCGGTTGAGCCAGGCTAGTGCAAACTGATAAGATCTGTGCCAAGGCCTCCTGAAGACCCGGAATCACGATGGGCACAGCTGGTGCCTGAACTGGTGCTACTGGAGCATCCATGCTGGAGCCTGATCCTGAGCTGGGGCAACTGGTGGATCAATAGGTGATGCCCTTACTGCCCTGCCTCTACCATGACCACGACCGTGTCCTCGGCCCCTAGTGGCCGCAAATGGTGGTACTGGTGTTCGTCCACCTCATCCGGTAGCTCGAGTCCTCACCATCCGTGAGAGAATATAATAATAGTAGTTTTGTACTCAGATCAACAAGTTTGCATGACAAGAGTTTCAAGAATATGAAGTTTTTCCTAAAGGTTTTGCAGCCTCTCGAGGATAAATACAGACGTCTCCGTACCGATCTGCGAGACTCTACTAAACCTGCTCATGACTCGTGAGACCTATGTAACCTAGGCTCTGATACCAACTTGTCACGACCCTAACCCTGAACCCGGTCATGATGGCACCTCTCGTGAAGACAAGACCAGCCAGTTAAATTCAATTCATCTTTTAAAGCAGTTAATTAACACAAATATAGTCTAAACATGGTTTAAATAATACTAAATAGCGGAAATATAGGTAACAATGCGGGAATCCAGCCCGACACAGCCCTAACTGGGGTGTCACAAGTCATGAGCATCTACGAGTCATAATACAAGTCTACTAGATCCAATAATTAGTACAAATGTTCTAAAGGAATAGAAATGACAAGATAATAGAGACACTGTGCTACGGACGTCAACAACTACCTTGTAATCCCTGAAAGCTGTCTGGAACTAGAGGAATCAGCACTCAGGAGCGGAACCAGCAATGCCTGAATCTGTACACATGGTGCAGGGAGTAATATGAGTACTCCGACCCAGTGAGTAATAAATATAAATAATGACTAAAAGTAAGAAATCACGTAAAACACAAGGCATTCCATGCTGAATCAGTAAAATCACATAAAATAGTAAAACAATGAAAAGTCAAGTAAAGATCCCTTTTTCAACAAGTAAAACAAGTAATTATTAGGTAAGTAATCAATAGAAGTTTGCCCCTCAGGCATAATATCAACAAATCCGCCCCTCAGGCAACATTTCAAAACAGTACCAGCCCTTCGGGCTCAATCTTAGAACAATAACAGCCCCTCGTGCTCAATATCAGAAAGTACCAGCCCCTCGGGCTCAATATCACATCACAATAGGTACCCGCGCTCACTAGGGTGTACAAACGCCGAGAGGGGACCCTTCCGCCCCAAGCGCAATATCAAGCCATCTCGTGGCATCAAATCTAGGCCCTCGGCCTCATATCAATCAAGCCACCTCTATGGCATATATATGTATCTCAACCCCTCGGCCTCATATCAGTGCCAGTGTATCCTCACAACTAAGCCCCCGTCCTTACTCAGTCCGAAAATCATCACAAGCCCCTCGGGCAATAGTAAAACAGTATTTATCAGCCCAAAACATCATTTAAAATATTATTTAAGTCACAAAATTGAGTAAAAATGGCTAAGTAGTAAAACCGTGGAAAATAACGGGATTGAGTTCAAGTAATAATTCAAAACAGTGAGGAAATGGTAATAAAAATCCCCGAAGGGTTCAAATAGTTGGCACAAAGCCCAAATATAGCAATTAGCCCAAAGCATGATGATAGCAAATAAGTTTAAGTCAAATACGCAGTAAAATTATCAATCAGGATGGACCAAGTCAAAGTCCCCAATAGTATACGACCACACGCTCATCATCAAACGTGTGTCTCACATTAATATAGCACTACAATGTGCAGTCTGGGGTTTCAAACCCTCAGAGCATCATTTACAATCATTACTCACCTCGAACCGGCTAAAACTCTAGCTCGCGACGCCTTTGCCCCTCGAATTGGCCTCCATGCGCGTCGAATCTATCCAACATTAGAACGAATACGTCACAATATGCTAAGGGAACAAAGTCCAAGCAAAAACAATCGAAAAATACCAAAAATTCCGAAATTAGAAAAACCCGAGCCCCGGGACCACTTCTCGAAACCCAGAAATTTTGAGATCAACGGGTTTCTTATCTCCCCACGAGTTCATACATATCAAAAGTTCTCAAATCCGACCCCAAATGGTCCTCCAAATCCCCAATTAGAATTTCAAAATTCCAGGCCCTATTTCTTCCATTTTAGCAATAATTCAATCATTTTCTTGGTGGATTTCACAATATAAATGAGTTTTAGGTCCAAAATTCTTACCTCCAATCGTTTCCCCTCTTAGAGCGCTCTTTAAGATTCTAGCAATTTCTTGGTAGTTCAACTATAGTAGTGGTTGTGCCTTCCACCAAATGCATATTTGTTTACCTTTCTCGTTCCGCAATGGGTTTTAGAGCAGCTGGCCAAATCTTTTTGAAGCTATTTAGATGAATGAACAACAGACCACTTAATTACTTGACCTTTAATGAGGAATCAAACAAATAAGATCCTTGGGGAAACCATCTGAATTCCCATCTTCACTTTACTATAATGGAGAGAGCATCTTTGTGTCCTTTTGCTGCTATACATAGCCATCATGACTTGTTTCACAATAGTGGGGGACCCACTAACTTTTATAAATATACTTCTCTCGTGCACTTCAAAATGCAGCCCAAAATCTCACTTTAAGACTTTTAAGCTCCTACTTTAAGACTTTTAAACTCTCACTTTAAGACTTTTAAACGTGGTTGTCCATTTACCACTATATTAATCAATATTATAGACACTTTTCAGTCGCCTATGCAAGGTCTAGTTGGACCATTCAACTCTCCTTTATTAGATATGTTGTAATACATAGTTTTATAGTCTTTATTGCAGCTACTATAGACAATATAATGATAGTCCTCAGTGCGCTTCCCATAATTAGCCATGAACTAATTTACAAGACCTCAATTAACAGCTCCCTAAACTGTAGCGTATAGATAGCTTCTTATCTCTTCAATTTGTTGTCTAAAACATTTTTTTTCTTTTTTTCCTGAAGCGCCAAATATCAACTTCGCCAATTCAAGTCTAAATCTTCTCTACAACTCCAAACCCATTCTGTTCGCGCTCCTAAGTAACAAATCACCTCCCGAAGCTAACCGAACCATCAGAACTCACATCCGAGCCCTCTAACATATAAGTCAACGTCTAGTTGACTTTTCCAACTTAAACCTTCCTAAAAGAGACTAAGTGTCTCATTTCTTACCAAATCCTCTTCGAACTCAAACTAATCAACCCGATCACATAAAACATGGATAACGAAGCATAAAGAAGCTTGAATGGGGGAAACGGGGAGGTAACTCATGAGACGACTGGTCGGGTCGTCATATCCTCCCCAACTTAAATAAACGTTCATCCTCGAACGAGTCAAGAAACATACCCGAAGCCTCAAAAAGGTGAGGATATCTGCTCCGCATCTCTCGCTCGGTCTCCTAGGTAGCCTCCTTCACGGGCCGACCTCTCCATTACACTTTCACTGAAGCTATATCCTTTGATCTCAACTTTCAAATCTGATGACCCAAAATAGCTACTAGCTCCACATCATAGGTAAAATCATCATCCAACTGAACCGTGCTGAAATCCAAGACATGAGACGGATCCCTAATATACTTCCGGAGCATAGAAACATTAAATACCCGATGCACACTCGACAAGCTAGGCGGCAAAGCAAGCTCATATGCCACCTCCCTAATCCTCTATAGCACCTCAAAAGGCCCAATGAACCGAGGACTCAATTTCACTTTCTTCCCAAATCTCATAACACCATTGATTTGTGAAACCTTCAACAGAACCTTCTCGCCAACCATGTAGGACACATCTCGATCCTTCCTAGCAACATAACTCTTTTTCCTCGACTGCGCTGTACAAAGCCTCTCCTGAATCACCTTCACCTTCTCCAAAGTACCATGTACCAAATCAGTCCCCAATAGCCTAGCCTCACCGGGCTCGAACCAACCAACTGGAGATCTACACCGCCTCACATACAAAGCCTCATATGGAGCCATCTGAATACTCGACTGGTAGCTATTGTTATAAGCAAACCTGCAAGTGGTAGAAACTCATCCCATGATCCTCCAAAATCAATGACACAAGCACGCACCATGTCCTCCAATATCTGAATAGTACGCTCGGACTGCCCGTCCGTTTGAGGATGAAAAGTTGTGCTCAACTCCACCTGAGTACCCAACTCTCTCTGCACAGCTCTCCAAAACTGCAAAGTAAACTGAGTACCTCTATCTGAAATGATGGAAACCGGAACACCATGCAAACGAACAATCTCCCGGATATAAATCCTGCCAACAGCTCTGAAGAATAGATAGTACACACAGGAATGAAGTGATCGGACTTGGTCAGCCGATCCACAATCACCCAAATAGCATCGAACTTCTTCGAAGTCCGTGGGAGTCTGACAATAAAGTCCATAGTGATCCTCTCCCACTTCCACTCAGGAATATCTATCTGCTGAAGCAAACCACCCGGTCTCTGATGCTCATATTTCACTTACTGACAATTGAGACACCGGGCTACAAATCCCACAATATCTTTCTTCATCCTTCTCCACCAATAGTGCTGCCTCAAATCCTGATAGATCTTCGCGGCACCCGGATGAATAGAATACCGCGAGCTATGAGCCTCCTCCAGAATCAACTCCTGAAGCCCATCCACATTGGGCACACAAATCCGGCCTTACATCCTCAGCACACCATCATCACCAATGGTCACATCTCTGGAATAATTATGCTGAACTTTGTCCTTAAGGACAAGCAAATGTGGATCATCATACTTGCGCTCTCTGATGCGATCATATAAGGAAGACTAAGAAACCACACAAGCCAACACCCGACTAGGCTCCAAAATATCCAACCTCACGAACCCATTGGCCAAGGCCTGAACATCAACTGCAAGAGGTCTCTCCCCAACTGGAATATATGCCAAACTCCCCATACTCGCTACCTTTCAAAGCATTAGCTACCACATTGGCCTTTCTCGGATGGTACAATATAGTGATATTATAATCCTTAAGCAACTCCAACCATCTCCTCTGCCTCAAATTAAGATCCTTTTGCTTGAACAAATGCTGAAGACTACGATGATCAGTGAACACCTCACAAGATACGCCATACAAGTAATGCCTCCAAATCATCAATGCATGAACTAGGCAGCCAACTCCAAATCATGAACGTGGTAGTTCTTCTCTTGGGGCTTCAACTGACGAGAAACATAAGCAAAAACTCTAACCTCATGCATTAACACACAACCAATCCCAACTCTCGAAGCATCACAATACACGGTATACGAACCTGAAGTTGATGGCAAAACCAATACTGGAGCTGCGGTAAAAGCTATCTTAAGCTTCTGAAAGCTCCCTTCACACTCGTCCAACCATACAAATGGAGCACCCTTCTGAGTCAAATTGGTTAAGGGTAATGCAATAGATGAGAATCCCTGAACAAACTGGCGATAATAGCCTACTAAACCAAAAAAGATGCGAATCTCTATAGCTGAGGATGGTCTAGGCCAACTCTAAACCACCTCTATCTTCTTTGGATCAACCTAAATACCCCCGCTGGACACCACGTGCCCCAAGAAAGCCATTGAACTGAGCTAAAACTCACACTTGGAGAATTTTGCATAAAGTTTCTCCTCTCTCAATCTCTGCAACACAACTCTCAAATGCTTCGCGTGCTCCTCCTGACTACATGAGTACACCAGAATATTATCAATGAAGACTATGACAAATGAATTGAGACAAGGACGGAACACGCTGTTCATCAAATGCATTAACGCTGCTGGGGCATTGGTCAGCCCAAAAGACATCACCAAGAACTCATAATGACTATATCGGGTCCTGAAAGCTGTCTTAAGAATATTCAAATCCCTAATCTTCAACTGGTGATAGCCTGAACGGAGATCAATCTTGGAGAACACTCTCGCTCCTTGAAGTTGATCAAATAAATCATCAATGCAAGACAAGGGATACTTGTTCTTAATTGTTACCTTGTTCAATTGCATATAATCAATACACATTCTCATTGTGCCATCCTTCTTCTTCACAAACAGAACCGGTGCACCCCAAGATGATACACTAGGCCGAATGAACCCCTTATCTAGAAGTTCCTGAAGCTGCTCCTTCAACTCCGCTAGTGCCTTACGATACGATGGAATAGAAATGGGCTGAGTGCCCCGTACCAGGTCAATGCCAAAATCAATATCCTTGTCTGGTGGCATGCCTGGCAGGTCTGCAGGAAACACATTAGGAAAATCCCTCACAATTGGAACAGAGTCAATACTGGGAGTCTTAGTTCTGACATCCCTCACAAATGCTAGATATGATAGACAACCCTTCCCAACCATACAATGGGCCTTCAAGAAAGAGATCACTCTACTAGTAACATAATTAGTCACACCATGCCACTCGATCCGCGGTTCACCCGGCATAGCCAAAGTGACTGTCTTAGCATGACAGTCCAGAATAACACGCACGGAGATAACCAGTCCATGCCCAAAATAACATAAAAATCCACTATGCTTAATAGCAATAGATCCACTCGGATCTCCAGACCCCCAATAGTCACCACACATGACCGGTACACACGTTCCACAATAACAGTATTGACCACCAGGGTAGATATGTGAACAGGTAAAGCAAGAAACTCACGGGGCGTACCCAAATAACGAGCAAAGTATTATGACACATAAGAAAAGGTGGAACCGGGATCAAATAATATAGAGACATCTCTGTGACAAACTGAAACAATACCTGTGATAACAGCATCTGAAGCAATGGCATCGAGTCTGCCGGGGAGTGCATAAAAACGGGCATGACTGCCCCCTGATAGACCTCCCCCTCTGGGGCGACCCCTGGATGATTGACCCCTACCCTTAGCTGGCTGAACGGGTGGTGGTGAAAAAATTGGCGATGAAGCTGAAGACTGACAACTCTGCTGGGACGAACTAGCAACACGATGAGGACACTGCCTCCACATGTGCCCAAACTCGCCACACTCATAACAACTCCCAGGTGTTGGAGAAGGGGACAGAAGGGAACCCCTCGCACCGGAGTGACTAGCAGATGTACCCGACATAGAAGAACCTTGATCTAATGGAGCACGGGATGAACTCTGAGCTAGAAGGGCGCTGAGTGATGACTGGACCTACTGAGATCCATGATAACCATGACCTAAAGATGCCCCATGATAACCTGGGCGAGCTGACTGCAAGCCTGAATGAACGACCTCTACCATGCTGAAATTGGCCCCTCGAACGACCTCTTGACGGCAAACATACTCAATCTCATGAGTGATATCAACCACCTACTCGAACGTAGCACCCATCACTCTCTCTGGTCATAAGAATACTGGGATGATAATTAAGGCTGTCAATAAATCTCCTGATCCTCTCTCGATCTGTCAGAACCATACAAATGGCATGACGATCCAAATCAGAAAACCTCAACTCATACTGTGACAGAGTCATATCCCCCTGTCGCAACCACTCAAACTATCTACGCAGCTCCTCTCCGCGGGACTGCGGGACATACTACTCCATGAAGACAAGGGAGAATTGCTGCCAAGTGAGGGGTGTTGCACCAACAGGCCTACGCCTCTCATACGCCTCCCACCAAGTGACGGCAGCCCTAGAAACCTGAATGGTAGTAAATGCCCCACTACTAGTCTCAAGAATCCCTGCTATACGAAGCATCCGCTGGCACTTATCCAAGAAACCATGGGCATCCTCGCCCTCTACACCGCTGAATGTCGGAGGCTGGAGTCTACCAAACCTCTCAAGGCGACGTTGCTCATCATCCAGCATAACGGTATCACAAACTCCTGAGCTGGTGCAACCAGCTGGGCTGGAGGTGCCTCCAGCGTCTGAAGTCCCTGTACCACCTGCTCAGGTGTGCAAGCAACGGGAGTCTGGGTGGCTGAAACCGCCTGAGCCAAGCCAGTGCAAACTGATAAGATCTGTGCCAAGGCCTCCTAAAGACCCGGAATCACGATGGGCACAATTGGCGCCTGAACTGGTGCTGCTGGAGCATCCATAGCTAGAGCCTGATCCTGAGCTGGGGCAACTGGTGGATCAATAGGTGATGCCCTTGCTGCCCTGCCTCTACCATGGCCACAACCGCGTCCTCGGCCCCTGGTGGCCGCAGATGATGGCACTGGTGGTCGTCCACCTCATCTAGTAGCTCGAGTCCTCACCATCTGTGGGAGAATATAATAATAGTAGTTTAGTACTCGAATCAACAAGTTTGCACGACAAAAGTTTCAAGAATATGAAGTTTTTCCTAAAGGTTCTACAGCCTCTCGAGGATAAATACAGACGTCTCCGTACTGATCTGCGAGACTCTACTAAACCTGCTCATGACTCGGGAGACCTATGTAACCTAGGCTCTGATACCAACTTGTCACAACCCTAACCCCGAACCCGGTCGTGATGGCACCTCTCGTGAAGACAAGACCAGCCAGTTAAATCCAATTCATCTTTTAACGCAGTTAATTAACATAAATATAGTCTAAACATGATTTAAATAATACTAAATAGCGGAAATATAGATAACAATGCGGGAATGCAGCCCGACACAGCCCTAACCGGGGTGTCACAAGTCATGAGCATCTACGAGTCATAATACAAGTCTGTGAGATCCAATAACTAGTACAAATGTTCTAAAGGAATAGAAATGACAAGATAATAGGGACATGGGGCTGCGGACGTCAACAACTACCTCGTAATCCCTAAAAGCCGCCTGGAACTGGAGGAATCTGCACTCAAGAGCGGAACCAGCAATGCCTGAATCTGCACACATGGTGAAGGGAGTAATGTGAGTACTCCGACCTAGTGAGTAATAAATATAAATAATGACTGAAAGTAAGAAATCATGTAAAACACAAGGCATTCCATACTGAATCAGTAAAATCACTTAAAACAGTAAAACAATGAAAAGTCAAGTGAAGATCCCTTTTTCAAAAAGTAAAACAAGTAATTTTTAGGTAAGTAATCAAATAGAAGTTTGCCCCTCGGGCATAATATTAACAAATTCGCCCCTCGGGCAACATCTCAGAACAGTACCAGCCCCTCGGGCTCATTCTCAAGATAGGAACAGCCCCTCGGCTCAATATTAGAACAGTACCAGCCCCTCAGGCTCAATATCACATCATAATGGGTACTCGCGCTCACTTAGGGTGTACAGACTCTAGGGGCCCTTACGACCCAAGCGCTATATCAAGCCATCTTGTGGCATCAAATCTAGGCCCTCGGCCTCATATCAATCAAGCCACCTCATGTCATATATATGTATCTCAGGCCCTCGGCCTCATATCAGTACTAGTGTATCCTAACAACTAGGCTTTCGGCTTTATTCAGTCCGAAAATCATCACAAGCCCCTCGGGCAATAGTAAAACAGTATTTCTCAGCCGAAAACATCATTTAAAATATTATTTAAGTCTCAAAACTGAGTAAACATGGATGAGTAGTAAAACCGTGGAAAATAACGGGACTGAGTTCAAGTAATAATTCAAAATAGTGAGGAAATGGTAATAAAAATCCCCGAATGGTTCAAATAGTTGGAATGAAGTCCAAATATGGCAATTAGCCCAAAGCATGATGATAGAAAATATGTTTCAGTCAAATACGTGGTAAAATCATCAATCGGGATGGACCAAGTCACAGTCCCCAATAGTATACGACCACACGCTCGTCATCAAACGTGTGTCTCACATCAATATAGCACTACGATGTGCAGTCCGGGGTTTCAAACCCTCAAAGCATCATTTACAATTATTACTCACCTCGAACTGGCTAGAACTCTAGCTCGCGATGCCTTTGCCCCTCGAATTGGCCTCCACGCGCGTCTTGACTTCTGCCTTTTGCATTTTGCATCACCGCTACGATGCCTTTTGCATCACCACTACCGGACTGCCTTAAGGTCTTGACTTTGCATGGAATTGAGGTTACTGAAGAGTAATTCCCTGCACTAGGTCCGAATCTCTTTGGTACTGTTTGTCGAGTTTGTGATTCCGATTTGAGTCCTTGTTGCCGATCAAAGTTTCCGGTCACGTGTCCAATTTCTTGTTCAAAGATTTGTTGATGATTCATTGTTGGGAGTTCTTTCATTAATCGGGCTTTGAAAGATTTCATCAGTGAGGTCCATTTCTTCCTCTCTTTTGCCGTTTTGCTTAATGTCATGCTTTGTTTTGATAGCCTCGTTAATCAATTTATGCTTTGTTTTAGTTGATCAATTGTTGTTTGTATATGGTTTGGTGTAATCTTCTTGGATACATTTTCACAACTTAAGGCGAGTTTGGTCTTCCCTGATTTGTTACTTCACTAAGATATAATTGTTTGATGCTGGTTTGATTAAAATCTTAGTGACACAAGTATTTGGCCGTATGATTGGACTGAAGGTTAAAAGTGAATTGAAATATTTTATTGTTTTATTAATTTCCCGTACCGTTAGGAGCATGTTAGGCCGACCATACCCTGGTAAGCGAACCTTTAGGTGCATTTTGAATTTATTATCGTGATTATGTACACGTTCACGTGACATGATTACAGTTTCTTATAAATATTCGTAGCTTTCTTTAGGCGCGATTAATAAATCATTGTGACAATGGATACAGTTCTTGTGGCATGGTCATGATACGTAAATCCCAATTCGGGTGTGCATTTCATGTGACCCGACCATAACTTCGAATAATAATAAAATAAATATGTTGTAAATTGCAGGTGCATTTCTTGTGATGCGATTTGCAATATGTACCAAAAAGACAAGTGTACAACAATCGTGCCTTGTTCCAGAAAATAATTCCATAAACACTAAAATCGGTTGAAAGTTAAAAATGCATGTAGGTTTAAAATGTGTAATAAATCAGATAATTAGGTCAATTATTAATAGTTAAGCGATCGTGCTTAAACCATGGAACCAGGGAATGCCTAACACCTTCTTCGGGTTAACATAATGTCTTACCCGGTCTTCTGTGTTCGTAGACCATAAATAAGAGTCAACTTCCTTGATTCGGGATTCTAAACCTGTGACTTAGGACACCCTAAATTATCCCTAGTGGCGACTCTGAATTTGAATATCAATAATCCCGTTTCTATTATTGTCACTTTAATTGGAAAAGTCCCTATCCCCCTGTGGGAAAAAAGAGGTGTGACAATTTATATTAGTATTTGTGAGAGTTTCTACTAGATCCAAATATTTTGTTTTCAAACTTAAAAGATTATTGTGATTTATTGAGGTTATCGGCTTGCCTAGTATTGAGATAGGCGTCATACCGACATGTGAGATTTTGGGTCGTGACAAGTTGGTATCAGAGCCTAGGTTACATAGGTCTCACGAGTCATGAGCGTGTTTAGTAGAGTCTTGCGGATTGGTACGGAAACGTCTGTACTTATCTTCGAGAGGCTGTAGAACCCTTAGGAAAAGTTTCACTTTCTTGTATTCTACTGTGCGAACTTGTTGATTTCGGAAACTAAATTTTTGTTATTCCATTCTCTCACAGATAGTGAGGACAAGTACTTCCGGATCGGACAGCCAACCACTAGTCAGGGTCGCAAGAGGCCGGGGCCGAGGTAAAGGTCGAGGTGTAACTCGTACAGCAGTTGGAGCAGCACCTGTAGCACCACTAGTTGCTCCAGCTCTGGAGCAGATTCTAGATATAGCTGAGCTGACAAGGCCAGCTCAGGCACTAGTTGTGCCTATTGTGATTCCAGGCCTTCAAAAGACTTTGGCCCGGATATTGACTGTTTGTACTGGCCTTGATCGGGTGCTTTCGGCTCAGGCCGCACCTGCCACTTCTCAGGTTGAGGGAGGTACTCATACCTCTATTGCCCGTACTTTAGAGCAGGTAGTGCAGGGACTTTAGATAACGGGGGCATCACTAGTCCAACCGGTTGCAGCTGCTCAGGCTCAGGTGGGGTCCTACTATGAATGACGAGGAGCAGAAAAGGTTATAAAGATTTGAGAGACTCCATCCCCCATCCTTCAGTGGAACTGAGTCAGAGGATGCTCAGAATTTCTTGGACAAATGTCAGAGGATTCTCCGTACAGTAGGTAAGAGACCAGTGGAGTCTCGTTTACTACTTTTCAGTTTACTGGAGCTACCTTCAACTGGTGGGAGACTTATGAGAGGCATAGGCCGGTCGGTGCAGTGTTACTTACATGGCAGGAGTTCTCTGGTCTCTTCTTGGAGAAGTACGTTCCATACACCCGCAAAGAGGAATTACACAGGTAGTTCGAACAGCTCCGTGTCGGTTACACATTATGAGATGAGGTTTTCTGAATTGGCTCTTCATGCAGTCTAGTTGGTTCCCACTAAGAGGTAAAATATTAGGAGGTTCATTAATGTCCCCAACCAACAGTACCATTTTGTTATGACACTAGGAAATGTAGCATGTGCTTAGTTCGATGAAGTAGTTGATAGTGCTCGACAACTAGAAATGGTCCTTACTTAGAAACACGGGGAGAGGGAGGCCAAAAGGTCTTGTGGTTAGGCTAATTCTAGTGGTGTTCCTTTTGGGGGACAGTCATATCACAGCAGGGGTCGACCTTATAGGCCCGCTGCTCATTGTGGCACATCAGCTATCCATGGTTCATACAGTAATCGGCCGAGTCAGTCATCTCTTAGTGCACTTCCAGCTCAAAGTTCATCTCGTGTACCATCAGTTCAGGGTTCATCTATACCAGGTTCTTCTGGTAGCTATTCTGGTTCTCGAAGTTCACATCAGCACTTGCATACATTTTTAGAGACGGGTTGTTATGAGTGTCACACCTCCTTTTTCACCTATACCCCGCAAGAGGAGCGTAAAGGAGTTTTTCCAATTAAAGGACAATCGGAACGGGATTTGATTATTAATTATTCAGAGTCGCCACTTGGGAGATTAATGGTGTCCCAAGTCACCGGTTGCATCCCGAACCGAGGAAATTATGACTCTGTTAACAGTCCGCGAACCAGAAATCCGAGTAAGGAATTCTGTTAACCCGGGAGAAGGTGTTAGGCATTCCCGAGTTCCGTGGTTCTAGCACGGTCGCTTAACTGTTGTATCTGATTTTATCTGATTTTAATACATGCTAGCTCATGTGCCTTTTATTAATTTTATACTGCTTTTATTATAATTATTTTTAAAGAATTGCGACGTCATGAAAACGTGTTTCGAACCACGTCACAATCAATGCACCCGTAGTTATCAACACATTTCGACTTCGTCGAGATTTGGATTTGGGTCGCATCAATGCACACCCGAGTTTAAGAATGTTTATTCAATTAAATCGAACTCAAAGATTCTAATGTAATATGATTTTAAAGAGGACCATGGAATTTGCTAAATGTCCCTCCCAATTTCTAAAATTAATACAAAATTTGAGGGCCCCGTAATTTTGCATTTTACTGGGCGAGGCTCGTCTCAGTATTTTATTAAAAGGTCCATCCTAAAGTAAACTATGATTTTCTATTTTTTATTTGTCTCTAATAATACAATAATAGTCCTAATGAATTTGTTACCGGATCAAAGGACAATTTGGCACCATGGTTTCGTCTCTTTCAATAATGAGGGAGAAATAACGTTCTGCTTTCTATGACAGGAACTACAACTTAATTTCAACTATTAAAACCATCCTAATACAGATTGAGCAAAGACATACCAATCAGTAATGAAAAGAGCAAAAGAAACAAAGTAAAATAGCAACAAATTCTCATGCGCACATTGAAAACCAAGCTCCGTGGGAATTATAGTGAACTCAAATGAAGCTACCAGTAAACAAATTTGAATACACTATCATGGGATAGAAAATTTTATAACTGAAGCTTTCAAATAAAGTAGAGAAAAAGGTAAATAAAACAGAGGAAATAATGCACCTGAAATGAATATTTCAACCTCTCAAATGTTCAACAGTTACACGAGCCAAAGGAACAGTGGCTGTAATGGCACTCGAATCAAATATCAACTTGGACGGAGCTGGACCTCACATGTACTCAAACGTTAGAACCGGTGACGGAATTCAAACCGGAAACCAACCAAACGGCACCTCAACGCAGGACTGAAATGGAGTCTCCTTAGACAACGACCATCGACGAACTGAAAGCTCGACGGAAAGCTCAAACTCATTCAGTCATCAATTCAAACGTCGTTAATTTATATTAATGGCAACGAAGCATAGACAAACCAAAACAAACAATCGACCAGCCGAGCATAAAAATTGACAATTCAGAGAATCTGAAATTTAAGCTTCATTCAACTAAAATTTTCAGCAATTACACAGTCATAATGGAGTGCCAAATGACGAAATTTCAACTTAAACCGGAATCGCAACCTCGAATCGGAACCACGATTCAGACTTCGAAACTCGCCGGAAACGCGACAAAGTTCAACGACGGACTTTGCATCGCAACCTCAGATTCACAAACGGACAGCTTGAACAAAACTAAATCGAGGCTACTGTTCCATTGATTTTTAGAATGTCACTCGCCACCTCCCTCTTACTCCCGATCTCCCACTGTTGTTGTATGTGTGTATGGTTATGTGCGTCGAAGGGGGAAGGGGCTGCTATGGTGGTGGTTTCAGTTCGTTGGGGAGAGGGGTGAGGATGAAGATGGAAATGAGGTGATGGCTGGTTCTCGACGTCCGTCGAAGAAGATGACGACGTGAAGGGGTGTTGTTTTCGTGTTGTGCAGCTTGTTCTAGTTGCTGCTTCTATAAGCTTCTTAAACGAAGAAGGAAAACTCCTTCATGCGCAGCAGCTTCTCCTTTTCCCCGTTCCCCCTTCGTTTTTTTTTGCGTAGCCTTCTGCGTTCTTTCCCAGTTCCTCTTTCCCCAGCTCGTTCCTCTCTCTCCCTTTGTTTAGTCTTTTAGGCTTGTTTTTATAGTGTAGAGTCTAGGGTTTTTTGGTAGGGTTTTTAGGTTAAGGGGTGTGGGCCTAGGAGTTATGGGCTTGGCAATTGTGGGTTATGTCCAAAATTAGGCATAAAGATGGGTTGCTCGAGCCCCAGCTCTATTCTTTTGCCGCAAATGAGATTAAAAATACGCGCCCATTTATTAATTAGCCCTACTATTAAAATAGTTTATTAAAACAAAACTAACCATTAAAACAAATCTATTTTTTGCATTTTCAAACATTATATTAAAAATAAAAATACGATACTATTTTTTTTTATATATCTTTTAGATTAAAAATGACTACAAATATTAACGAACTTATTATTATTATTATTATTATTATTATTATTATTATTATTATTATTATTATTATTATTATTATTATTATTATTATATATATTTTTTTGTTGTAATTTTTGTTTTTCTTGTACTAAAATAAAGTAAAAGAGTCAAAATTACTTAAAATATCTATATTATGCCTAAATTAAATATTTTACGCTAATATATGAAAGATTTTGGGGAGGGTCAAAATCACATGTCTACAGCTGCCCCTCTTTGACTGGAAACGTACAGAGTTTTCAGACAAAGACTTACTAGACAGGTTTTTGACCCGACCCTTATTTGGAGAGACTAAAGCTAAGAGAAAAGGGAGTGTGACCGAGCTCCGGTATCTGAGCTGCCTACATATCCTTGGCTATAAAGGAATCAGGCCACGTGTAGTTCAGAGATGAGTGAGATGACGGGGTATGCCGAGGTGGAGATCCGGTCGAGGTGCCGTTCCGTCGAGGTTCCGGTCTGCGGTCCCTGTTATTACATCAAAAATCAAATGATGAAAAAGACTAGCTAAGCCTATCGACTACGAGCTACAAGATTCCTATCTATAAGTCTTCTGAAGCTTGATCTTGAGTCTTGAATGGTTCTTCATATAGACTTTAGATTTGAACCTTGACACTTGTTAGCTGCAGGTGCTAGCTCGTTCTTCTATAGCTTCTCGGTCAGGACCGGACATGTAGTGCTTGTGACCTCGGTCATGTCTTGAGCAGCTCACATCCTTCATCAACTTCTGAATTGCATTCTGAATTGCATTCCTTTTTTTCTTTTTTCAGGTGGGCGCGTGATTGCTGAACCTGAACTGTCTTCCCTTGTTACTTGACACTATTTTCCCTTACACTTTGAACCATTTTCCCTGAAACTCGAACTGTCTTCTTTCGAAACTGTTTTCCCTAGAAACTTGAGTTATTTTCCCTTGTCCTCCAGGTGGGCTCCTGACTTCAAAACTTGAACTGTATTCCTCTCTTCTCCAGGCGGGCTCCTGACTTTACAAAACAAACACAACAAAGAAGACTTTCTGCCCCAGTTTGAAAACTGGGTACATGTTAGTGGATGAGAATTTAAAAACTAAAACTTGAATTGTAATACCTCTATTCTCCAGGCAGGCTCCTGACTTCAAACTTGAAATGTATTCCTCTGATATCCAGGGGGGCTCCTGACTCTAACATGGACAAAGAGATTGATTGAAAACTAAACTGAATTGTATCACCTCTATTTTCAGGCGGGCTCCTGACTTCTGAATTTTGAAATTGTATGCCTCTGTTCTCCAGACGGGCTCCTGATTTTTTGAATCTTGAAATTGTATGCCTCTGTTTTCCAGGCGGGATCCTGACTTCAAAAGACAAAAGGTCTATTGAAAACTAAAATTTGAATTATATCACCTCTGTTCTTCAGGCGGGCTCCTGATTGCTGAATTTGAAATTGAATGTTTTCCTCTATTATCCAGGCGGGATCCTCACTTCACAAAAATAAACGAACCAAGAAAACTTTATGCCCCAGTTTGGAAAACTGGGTGTTTGTTACCACATACTAATAAGAACTAAAACTTGAATTGTGATAAAATTGAAATGCAACTTTTAAAAATTTAAAGACCGCAACGTATCTTAAAATTTAAACTTTATCTTAGGTGAAAAATTCATCAGACTAAGATTTTCATCTTAGGAGAAAGATTCAACAGACTAAGATTTATCTTTATCTTAGGTGAAAAATTCATCAGACTAAGATTTTCATCTTAGGAGAAAGATTCAACAGACTAAGATTTCTTTATCTTTATCTTAGGTGAAAAATTCATCAGACTAAGATTTTCATCTTAGGAGAAAGATTCAACAGACTAAGATTGTGACTCTAGGAGATAATTCATCAGACTAGGTCCATTTTGCGTGATCCCGACTTTCTTAATTTTCCAAAGTCCAACTTCCTTTCTTTTCAAATTCCGCCTTCCTTTCTTGTTCCCAAATTATGTCTTCCTTTCTTCTTCTTTTTCGACTTCTGTCTTCCCCTTCTTTAAATTATGCCTTCCTTTCTTTTTCCTCAAATTCTACCTTCCATTCTTTTTTCCAACTTCTGCCTTTATCTAAATTATGCCCTCCTTTCTTTTCCAACTTCTGCCTTTATCTTTTTCAAATTATGCCTTCCTTTCGTTTTTCCAACTTTAGCATTTATATTAGATGAAAGATTCATCAGACTAAGATTTTTATCTTAGGTGAAAAATTCAACAGACTAAGATTTCTTTATCTTAGGTGAAAGATTCAACAGACTAAGATTTTTTTATCTTAGGTGAAAAATTCATCAGACTAAGATTTCTTTTAACCATTTTCCTTCAAAATTTGTTTTATCTACCCACCAACTTGAATTATCTTCTTTCAGAACTGCTTCCCTAAAAACTGGTGTTGTCCTCTTTCAAAAACCACTTCCCTAAAAACTAGTATTTCATTCCTCCAAAAATTACTTTTCTTAGAACTGGTGTTTCTTTCCTGAAAACTACTTCCTCTCTTTTTCTCTTTTTTTTAAAACACTTGCATTGACCTTCCTGTTCTTCAGATGGGTACTCGAAAAAAATTTCAACATGACAGAAAATTTTCTGCCCCAGTTTGATAATCCTCCTGTAGCATATCTTTCTGCTATCAATATCATTTCCATGCCCCTGTTTCAAATCAAAGAAAATTCTGTCAGTTTAAATGTGCGGTGGTTGGTTGTGGTACTCCCGCTGGGATGGCTTTCCTTTTCTCCTTTCCATGCTTTGGGTTGTTCGACCATCTTTGAAACTCGGCTGATAACTTCCGCCCTTCTTGACGACTATCTCTCAATTATTACTTCTAGTCTTCTTATCTGACCCCCATATGTTTTCTGTGACAACTAATTCTTCTTGAAGGGCTTGCATGTTTACTGATTAACCACTTTTCCCGTCATCTGTGTCACCGAAATACCCTTTTTCCCCGTTCAATCCCAATACCCTCTATCTGTTGCATTATTCCTGAACCGACATCTACCAAACTTTGTGTTTCATAAAGATCCCAAAGTATGTTGATTATTACCAGCTCAGTGCTCTTGTTATTTTTCCTGACTTGTGACCCCATTGGAAAGCTGGTTAAAATTTTTGAAGTCATTCCTCACTTGTTACGACCAAAAGACTCAGAAAGGGGAAATAAACAAAACAAAAGGAACAGAGTAAAGGACAATAGAAAGAGATGATTCCTAACAAGAAAACTACACAGTAGAAACCTATCGGATGTGGATACCGACTCTAATGACCTTGACATGCACCTGCGACCTATTCTGTTAAGCAAATCTGATGTTCATCTCTTGTTGTTCCTTTTTGCCGTGAAACTGGGTTTCATTGCTCCACTTATCCAATTTGATTCGCATTCCTTATTCAGTTTGTAGTGCCCCAAAGGGTTTTCACCATCAAACATCTCTCATTTCATTCTTTCTCTCAACTTACTGTCGCCTCAAGGTGCCCGTGAAGGTTTTCACCAATAAGACTCTCTCATTTTTTATTTCTCTCAGATTTCATCACCTTGCGATACCCATGAGGATTTTCATCAATAAGATTCTCTCATTTTCATTTTCCTTGTTTGGACCGGAGTGTTGCCCCTGACAAGAATTACCTTACCTGCTTGACTTGGCATTTCTCAAAGACTGATCAGAAGGACTTTCTTTGGACCGTAATGTAGGCTTTTGGATGGGTTAGAAAGAAAGGGTATAAAAAGGCTCAAAACAATTTCAAAATGGGTTAAAATTACAACTTTCGGCATCCGACTTCTCACAACAACTACAATTTCTGTCCCAGTTTCTTGCTTGGGGACTTTTGGATTTTTGTTTTGGTATGACTGAACCTCAGAGAGGCTGCCTATGTACCCTTTCGGGATCAAGTCAAACGTAGTTCACGTCATAGAAACTACGTTGTTGCGATTTTCTCTCTTTTTTTTTTTTTTTTCTTTTTCCTTTCTTTTCTTCATTTTCTTTTTCTTTCTTCTCTTTCTTTCTTTTCTTTTCTTCCCTTTTCTTTTTTTTTCTTCTTTTCCTTTCTTCCTTTCTTTCTTTCTTTCTCCTTTTCCTTTCTTCCTTTTCCTTTTTTTCTTTTTCCTTCTTTTTCCATTTGCGTATCTCCGGCACTTGCATTTCTTTAATTATGTCGTTGATTCCGAAAGAGGGGTATGAAAGAAAACAAATAAGGCTCAAAGAGGTTGACAAAAGGGTAAAGTGTTTAGATAGCAGAACAAAATGCCTTCGTCATTTCAGACTTCAAAATATGCCAAATACAAACAAGTACAATCAGAATAAAGAACCCACACACATCATCTCTTGACCGCATCGGAATTGACGGCCATTTCCACACCTTTTTCTTCTATATCTGTCAGATATAATGTGCCATTCGACAACACTCTTACTCTTATTACCACGACCAGCCCCCTGTCAATTTAGCCAACTTGCTTTTACGGGGATTTTTATGTTTTACTTGCCCCAGTTTCACATGGTTCGGGCAAACCATCTCAAAATGTCCCAATCTGTTCTCATTTCCTCAAGTGTCCTTATCGTTTTCAAAAATGGTCTCATTGCTTCACAACTTTTGAAAATCAGACTGAGAATTATGCGTGCATGTCATGTCACTAGAACCGGCAAAATGCAAAACAAAAAGTTAGAAAAGAACTAAACAAAGAAAATGATTGGGAGTAACAACAGATCGGAATTTGCATTAGACAAACGATGAAACAGTTCGAATAACAAAACAAAAACAAAACAAACTGGATTGCAACCCTAGAATGAACTTAAACAAACCTAGACAACCCTAGACAAACCACTACGACTAAACAAGCTAGACAAAAATGAAAGGATAGGAGGGTTTGAACACAAGACAATATCCGGATTACAACCCTGCAAATAATCCGGACAACAGAAATGACAGCCAAATGGACCACCAAAGCTCCTCCCCAACTGACTTAGGAATGGAGCGTCTTTCCAATTACAAGCACGACATCTTAGCCACTAAGCTTCACATCCATATTGCCATGACCACTATCTGCTTCAGTATCTTTAACTTCAGTCAACAAGTTCCCAAGAGTATTCTCATACCCCATGTCACCGGGCATCATCCCCACCAAGTGTGACTCCTCATGTAAGGGATGCAGCGTGATATTCTGGGTGCCACTGTCTTGAATCAAATTTTCCTGGATCATCCTTTCTATTTCTCTTTTCAAATCCCGACAATTTTCCACATTGTGCCCCAGAGCATTGGAGTGGTATTCACACCTTTTAGATGAGTCAAAGCTTCTCGCACGTCGGTCCACCTGATTTGGAGGAATGGGTGCAATCATGTCATGTTGTTTTAACTTCTCAAATAAGCTTGCATAGGACTCTCCTATTGGTGTAAAACTATCTTTCAACTTTTGTTCCCTTCTATACCCCTGGCTTGGATGTGGGTTACAAGGTAATTGAAAATTTTGCGAAGGCTGTTGGAGATTTTGTGATACTCGTGCTCGCTTTCTTGGGTGATTTGGTGGTGAGTATGGGGGGTTTAGAGGTGGATAGTAATGCTTAGGGGGGTCATGGAAAACCTGATGAGGCTGCACATACCTTCGAGATGTTCTCCTAGGACCTCTTCTCGACCCTGATATCACCATGATTTCTTCATCCCTCTCATTCGTGTTACCAAATTCAATTTGGACAGCTTGAGCTGCAGCTTTGAGAGCTGTTTGACTTATAATTTTGCCTGTCTTAAGACCGTTCTCCACCATTTCTCCCATTTTGATTGCTTCCGGGAAGGATTTACCCACTGCAAATGTCATGTATTGAAAATAATATGGCTCTTGAGCCTGTAGAAAGACAGTGATTAACTCGTGGTCATCAATAGGTGGCTTAGCTCTAGCTGCCTGCTCTCTCCATTTGATGGCATATTCCCTGAAACTTTCAGTTGGTTTCTTTTTTAGGTTAGAAAGGTAAATGTGGTCTGGGGTGATGTCGATGTTGTATTGAAACTGTTTGACAAAGGCCCGTGCCATGTCATCCCAGACGTACCAGCAAGATGTGTCTTGATCCAAAAACCATTCAGATGCTACTCCCGTGAGGCTTTCCCCAAAATAAGCTATAAGCAATTCCTCATTTCTTCCCACACCTCTCAATTGGTTGCAATACCTTTTCAGGTGGGCTATGGGGTCTCCATGTCCATTGTACTTTTCAAATTTAGGGATCTTGAAGCCAGGCGGCAAATGGACATCGGGGAACATGCATAGATCTCTGAAGGCAACACTATTTTGACCTGCCATTGCTTGCGTGTTTTTCAACCGTTGTTCTAATCTTTTCACTCTTTGAGTTATTTCTTCCTGTACTTTCTTTCGGGCAGGCTTCTCGATGTTTATAGGAAGCTCAAACGAATACGAGTGGTACTCGGGATAGTGGTACTGTTCTTGCTGTGTAGCAAATTGTGACTCGTGACAAGGCTGTCCTTGGCCATTGGCCCAGGCTTGGCGCATTTTGGTCATTTGTTGTTTCAGTGTTCTATTTTCCTCAACCACAGTAGACCCTTGTTGAACCCTCTGACCCTGAGTCTCTTGAGCACTCGTAACAACTTCGATGTCAGTTATCATTTTTCCTCAGATCTTGTGTTTCCAGCTTACCACAAACCAACCACCTCAACTTTCTTCACAATTCAAAACAAAACATATTAGAATGGATTGAGTCGGTCCCCATTATTAACAACATCTTTTCCATTTTTTCAAATCCTCTTTTCTATTTTTCACTTTTCATCATTTTTTTTGGTTGCGGTCGAATCTTATGGAGATTGCCTACGTATCATGACCCCGCATGAATCAGACCGTGCGTAGTTCTTGCAAATAAAAGGTAAACGACATAAAACATTTTTTGGAATTTCCCATTTTCATAATAACAACAAAACTAACCAACTTAATGATGAAATACGGACTCGAAAATCAAACGACCCATATACTCTAATCAAAAGAAATACAAAACCCAAAATGACAGATTCTTTCCCCTATATGCCAATTTTGACCCAAAATCTGAACGGTATTCATTTGACCACTGACTTTTCTTGTTTTTTTTTTTAGAATTAAAATAAATGACCCAGTATTGCAAACACGGCCTTCCTGCGCCTCGGGCCAAAGATTTTAAGGCTGTGAGGGTCAAAAATCAAAATACGACCAAAGGTGGCTGTTTATGCAAAGTCAGCCTTCCGGCGTCCCGTTTGGGAACATTTGGCTATTTTTGACAAAAACGGCATCACCTGGTTTATTTAGGACAAAATTGAAATTTTGATGTTTTTTGATTATTTTTGCAAAGGGGAGGTTGGACCCGATGAGGGTTGCCTACGTATCTCACGCCCTGTGAGAATCAAACCATGCGTAGTTCGGGCGAATTAACCGAACTATTTAAAACATGACTCTTTTCCATTTTTTATTTTGGCATTTCATAAGCGAATAAAAACTATTTTTAGAAACAAGACTCTCTTTTTTTCTTTTTCTTTTCAACAAATAAAACAACCGATTTTTCCAAGCTAAAAATAACAGACTCTTTTTCTTTTCATTTTCCACAGACAATAAAACAACCTATTTTTCCAAACTAAAAATAAAAGACTCTTTTTTCCTTTCCTTTTTCAACAAATAATGAAACAACTTATGTTTTTCAAACTAAAACAAAGACTCTTTTTTATCCTTTTCTTTTTCAACAACCAACTTTCCAAAATTAAATGACTCTTTTTTTTTGCTATTTTCTTTGCTTTTTTTTAAA
The DNA here is from genome assembly GCF_000393655.2 of Nicotiana sylvestris. Lineage (NCBI taxonomy): Eukaryota > Viridiplantae > Streptophyta > Magnoliopsida > Solanales > Solanaceae > Nicotiana > Nicotiana sylvestris. The sequence continues at coordinate 150,136,433 of NC_091067.1, forward strand.
GTAAAACAAAATAAAACATTTTCCCCCTTTTTTTTTATTTCCTCAAAATTTCGGCAGAGTTTCGCCAGTAATTGGTCATTGATTTTTATTTCAAAAATAATCAATTAACTCCCTAACTGATATTTCTTTTTTTTTTCTCTTTTCTCTTTTTTTCAATTTTCCAACATTCCCGAGATTCAAAAACCGGTCAACGTGCAAGTTCGAAACAAATATATGTACAGATCAAGTAGGATGCATCACAATGGTCTTTTCATTTCAGGTTGCTAGTCCTAGACGGACCCAACCCCTGTGTTGAGTCCCCTAAATCAAATGCAACGTGATGAAAATAAGCGTTCCTACTAGGGATCCGGCATGAAGTCATGTTATTCTATGTTCAAAACATGGGTCAGTGTTCTAGACTGTGTACCCGAGCGGACAACTCGAATCGAGGAGGGGGCAACTTACCGGGAACCAAAAGGCCATCCGGCTTCGTAACTTGTCCGACCTCTTTCTTATTTCAGGGTGTGACACTAATACAAGAGGGAGTCTCAACCAGTAAGCACATCCTCGGAGGTGAAGAGAGAAGGGTGTCGACACAGTTTATATACAGTTCAAATAATATCTAAGCGGTAATATTTAGTACATTCAGCACAAAACATGTAGGAAAATCAGATACAATTAAATACAACAATTTATCTAAGCTCAAATTCTGAACCCTGAACCAGAGATTTTGGGTTCGGTCCCCAGCAGAGTCGCCAGAGCTGTCACACCTCCTTTTTCACCTATACCCCGCAAGAGGAGCGTAAATGAGTTTTTCCAATTAAAGGACAATCGGAACGGGATTTGATTATTAATTATTCAGAGTCGCCACTTGGGAGATTAATGGTGTCCCAAGTCACCGGTTGCATCCCGAACCGAGGAAATTATGACTCTGTTAACAGTCCACGAACCAGAAATCCGAGTAAGGAATTCTGTTAACCCGGGAGAAGGTGTTAGACATTCCCGAGTTCCGTGGTTCTAGCACGGTCGCTTAACTGTTGTATCTGATTTTATTTGATTTTAATACATGCTAGCTCATGTGCCTTTTATTAATTTTATACCGCTTTTATTATAATTATTTTTAAAGAATTGCGACGTCATGAAAACGCGTTTTGAACCACGTCGCAATCAATGCACCCGTAGTTATCAACACATTTCGACTTCGTCGAGATTTGGATTTGGGTCGCATCAATGCGCACCCGAGTTTAAGAATGTTTATTCAATTAAATCGAACTCAAAGATTCTAATGTAATATGATTTTAAAGAGGACCATGGAATTTGCTAAATGGCCCTCCCAATTTCTAAAATTAATACAAAATTTGAGGGGCCCGTAATTTTGCATTTTACTGGGCGAGGCTCGTCTCAGTATTTTATTAAAAGGTACATCCTAAAGTAAACTATGATTTTCTATTTTTTATTTGTCTCTAATAATACAATAATAGTCCTAATGAATTTGTTACCGGATCAAAGGACAATTTGGCACCATGGTTTCGTCTCTTTCAATAATGAGGGAGAAATAACGTTCTGCTTTCTATGACAGGAACTACAACTTAATTTCAACTATTAAAACCATCCTAATACAGATTGAGCAAAGACATACCAATCAGTAACGAAAAGAGCAAAAGAAACAAAGTAAAATAGCAACAAATTCTCATGCGCACATTGAAAACCAAGCTCCGTGGGAATTATAGTGAACTCAAATAAAGCTACCAGTAAACAACTTTGAATACACTATCATGGGATAGAAAATTTTATAACTGAAGCTTTCAAATAAATTAGAGAAAAAGGTAAATAAAACAGAGGAAATAATGCACCTGAAATGAATATTTCAACATCTCAAATGTTCAACAGTTACACGAGCCAAAGGAACAGTGGCTGTAATGGCACTCGAATCAAACATCAAAACGTTAGAACCGGTGACGGAATTCAAACCGGAAACCAACCAAACGGCACCGCAACGCAGGACTGAAACGGAGTCTCCTTAGACAACGACCATCGACGAACTAAAAGCTCGACGGAAAGCTCAAACTCATTCAGTCATCAATTCAAACGTCGCTAATCGATATTAATGGCAACGAAGCATAGACAAACCAAAACTAACAATCGACCAGCCGAGCATAAAAATCGACAATTCAGAGAATCTGAAATTTAAGCTTCATTCAACTAAAATTTTCAGCAATTATACAGTCATAATGGAGTGCCAAATGACGAAATTTCAACTTGAACCGGAATCGTAACCTCAAATCGGAACGACGATTCAGACTTCGAAACTCGCCGGAAACGCGACAAAGTATAACGATGGACTTCGCATCGCAACCTCAGATTCACAAACAGACAGCTTGAACAAACCTAAATCGAGGCTACTGTTCCATTGATTTTTAGAATGTCACTCGCCACCTCCCTCTTACTCCCGATCTCCCACTGTTGCTGTATGTGTGTATGGTTATGTGCGTCGACGGGGGAAGGGGCTGCTATGGTGGTGGTTTCAGTTCGTTGGGGAGAGGGGTAAGGATGAAGATGGAAATGAGGTGATGGCTGGTTCTCGACGTCCGTCGAAGAAGATGACGACGTGAAGGGGTGTTGTTTTCGTGTTGTGCAGCTTGTTCTAGCTGCTGCTTCTATAAGCTTCTTAAACGAAGAAGGAAAACTCCTTCATGTGCAGCAGCTTCTCCTTTTCCCCGTTCCCCCTTCGTTTTGTTTTTGCGCAGCCTTCTGCGTTCTTTCCCAGCTCCTCTTTCCCCAGCTCGTTCCTCTCTCTCCCTTTGTTTAGTCTTTTAGACTTGTTTTTATAGTGTAGAGTCTAGGGTTTTTGGGTAGGGTTTTTAGGTTAAGGGGTGTGGGCGTAGGAGTTATGGGCTTGGCAATTGTGGGCTAGGTCCAAAATTAGGCTTAAAGATGGGTTGCTCGAGCCCCAGCTCTATTCTTTTGCCGCAAATGAGATTAAAAATATGCGCCCATTTATTAATTAGCCCTACTATTAAAATAGTTTATTAAAACAAAACTAACCATTAAAACAAATCTATTTTTTGCATTTTCAAACATTATATTAAAAATAAAAATACGATACTATTTTTTTATATATCTTTTAGATTAAAAATGACTACAAATATTAACGAACTTATTATTATTATTATTATTATTATTATTATTATTATATATTTTTTTGTTGTAATTTTTGTTTTTCTTGTACTAAAATAAAGTAAAAGAGTCAAAATTACTTATAATATCTATATTATGCCTAAATTAAATATTTTACGCTAATATATGAAAGATCTTGGGGAGGTTCAAAATCACATGTCTACAATGAGTGTAGAGATTTGGGTCATATAAATAAATATTGTCCCAGCCTTATGCGAGGTCCAGTGCAGCAGAGGAGTCAGGTTGTGGCTCCCACACTAGTTATTCCACCACCTGCCCAGAGAGAACGAGGTGGGGCAGAGGAAGCTAAAGGTTACCCTAGAGGGGGAGGTAGATTAGGTGGCGGTCAGGCCCGATTCTATGCTTTTCCTGCCAGACCAGATGCTATTACATCAGACATAGTAATCACAAGTATTGTCTTAGTATGCCACATGGAAGCTTCAATATAATTTGACCCTGGTTCCACAAATTCATATGTCTCATCATATTTTGCTCGTTGTCTGGATATGCCCCGTGAGTCCTTAGCTTCACTTGTTTATGTATCTACGCTGGTGGGCGATACTATTATTGTGGACCGTGTATATAGGTCATGTGTAGTGACTATCAGGAATTTGGAGACCAGAGTTGATCTTTTACTGCTCAGTATAGTCGATTTTGATGTGATCTTGGGTATGGATTGGTTGTATCCATGTAATGCTATTCTGGACTGTCACGCAAAAACAGTGATGTTAGCGATACCGGGATTTCAAAAGGTTGAGTGGAGAGGTTCTCCAGATTATGTTCTCAGCAGGGTGATGTCACGACCCCAAAACTAACCTGGTCGTGATGGCGCCTATATGGAACTAGGCCAGCCGACACAATTCCAAAACAAATTGATAGTTCATAAAAAAGATATTCTAAAGCTATTAATTAATAAAAATTCACAGCATAAGTCTAAATAATAAGTGTGGAAAGAACAAAGGCCCGACATCGGGGTGCCACTAGTCACGAGCGTCTACTAAGGACTATCCGATAACAACTAGGACTATTATAGTCTGGAAAACACTAATATAATCTAAGGAAGAAAAGAGGGAGAAGAGCAAGGCTGCGATCGCCATGCATCTACCTTGCCTACTCCGAATATCCGTGATGGATGAAAAATCAGCGCTCGCTATCACGTCCAGCAACTCTTGGATCTGCACACAAGATACAGGGAGTAATGTGAGTACGCCAACTCAGTAAGTAATAAAGGTAAATAAAGACTGAGCAGTAAGAAACACATAAATACATGCCATAAAATCACAGTAAGTACAATATACTTTCAAAACAGTATATAAATCAAATCATCTCGTTAAAAATCCAATTTAAGTAAAAATCATTTGAAGATATTTTTCCATCAGTTTCAAGAGAGGTTCAATGAAGTTTAGAATAAAAGTGACAAAAATCATAAATAGCCCCTCAGGCAAAACATGTATCATATACCACCGCTCGATCAAAACTGTGAGCACGTGATTTTTGTCCTACATGAAATACTCCCATAAATTCAAAACAAAGTAATTTCGTTTCATTATTTGCAATTTTGTGGATTTCGTGGCATTTGCTGTTAATTATTTGCATTTTGTCTGTGCATTTCATTTTTTAATTAATGAAAAATACAAAATATGCTGCATTTGCATTTAGTATTTAATTTTTTGCATGTTTGAAATAATTAGTAATTTAGTGTTTTATAAAAATGGAAAAATCACAAAAATAGTTCATTTTTGCATTTTAATTTTAATTTCTCGAATTTTGTTAGCTTTCTTTAATTTGGTATCTAATTAGTATGGTAATTATTTTTAAAGGTTAATTAGTTTAATTTGATAGGATAATATTAGTTTTAATAATTAATTTAGGATTTATTTCTAATTTTGAAAAGAAAAGAAATTTGGAAATTGAAAAGGAGAAAAGATTAAAACAAAATCAAAGGGAAATTCGGATTTGGGCCATTTAGTTAAACCCACCCTTCAGCCCAATTGCCCCCAGATCTGTACAATTCTAGCCCAAACCCACCTCTACCCAGTCCGGATCCCCCTTTAGGCGAAACGACGTCGTTTCGACTAGTGTCAATCTGAGTCGTTGATCCCCACCTGATCGAACGGCTCGGAACTGAAGATTGGGGAGTATTTATATGTCCAAATCTGTTTCCCCCCCTCAAAACCCCTCTGCTCAGCACCCCACTAGGACTTCAGACCTAACCCTAACGGATCCGCCTCAAAACTCCACCGCCTCCCCCGGCGGCGCCACCGTGAACCGCCACCAAACTTACACCAAACACCCCATCCTTCTCCTCTCTCCGAATCTACAAGTCCCCGCCCTCGAATCAACCCAGAATGGCTCGAATCTGGCTTTGAAAGAAAACCCTAGCTGAGCCGCCCCCCAAGTCCCCGGCCTCTGGTGGAGGCACCTACCCCGACCCTACCCAAAATCACACCATATAATCACCCCACTCCCCTTTTTCTAAATCCCGGACTGTTTTCCTTCGAATCTGCCCAGAACTTCTCGAATTTGGGGTGTACTGAAGGTTTCAGACCGCAACAAACTTTATTCGTGTATTTTCACATGAAAATACACGATTAAGGGCTATTCCGGTCAGAAATTTGAAAAGCCCTGCAAACTTTGTGGAATCGGCTTTCTGGTTGATGTTCAGGTATCTTCTTTGTCCGCTTGTTTAGTTGTTGATCTTTTTTTTCTTTGTTTCTGCTTCATCTCTGCTTCTGGGTTTTGTTATGCATGCATGATTAGTTCAGGGTCCTTTTTTTTAATTAGTCTAGCAGTTCAGTTAATTCCCTCTATTGTGTGTCAGATAGTAGTAATGTAGCTAGGGTCTTAGTTTTAAGAAATTGGGCTTTGGTCTGTTGTTGATTTGTCCCGCAAATATAGCCCATTTAATTTGGTCTATATCCTTGGGTCAATTTGACCCGTTTGGATTTTTGAAGTAAATAGCAGAGGTATGCGGGGTAATTTGGGGTAGTCGGTTGAGGGAATCTTTGCATAACAGAACAGGAAGCTTCTAGGAAGCTGGGGGAAAGGGGTATTCTGTAAATCTGATATGTGAACTGAGGTTATTTGAGCAAAATCAAAAATTGAATAAGGGCCTAAGCTAAAATCAGAATAAAAAAGGGTCTCATTTGTAAAAATCTGATTCTAGAATAGGTTTGCCCTAATGCCTTGCCTATAAAGGAATCTCTATCTTGCCTTTCAAGGCAAGGATGAAAGAACTGAAAAATAAAGAAAAAACTAAAAGCGGCTGGGATTTTCTTGAAAAATTCTGAATTCCTTGCATGGTCGGTTGTAAAAAGTTATTCAAACTTTGCTGATTTTGAGTTTTCTGATTGCATTCGGTGAATAAAACTCTTGGAAACAATAGCCTCTCATTTTGGGATTTGAAATGAATTGAAAGTGTGTTGTGAAAAGTTTTGGTTCAAACTTTGTTGAGGGTTACTGTTCCATTGGATTTTGAGCTGATTTCATTGTTCTGATTACTAAATCTGGGTTAACTGCTACTGCCTACTGCTGAGCTTCTCACTTATGCTGACATTTTGCTTTCCAGGTACATGACTATAAACTTTATTTAATGTAAGGTTGGATTTGAAGAAATGAAATGGACATGGAACCTTGAAGCAGTGCATTGAATTTGCTCATTCCTATAGCTTAGTCGTACTTTTGTCTTGTTTATGAAATGTCACTCATGTCTTTGGGAAACTATCAGAATATGTAGAGTAGTCTGATCTTCCCTTTATCATGTTCACTCTTAATTGTTTAGCTGTAAACATGCCATGTAGCACTGGTTGGATCATGGACTTTGGCCTTTGAATAAGTTCGAACTCATGTTAGTAAGACCTTAAGTTTTGTAATTGCTAATTTCACGCTGGTTTGTTATGGATTTTGGTTAGTTTTGGCTGTGAGTTACTGGGATTCTTTGGTGTAGGTGTATGTTTGAGTTTACCGTGAACTGATCAGTTGTTAGTTTGGTTTTACTTCAGCAAGATTGGTTTGATTTGTTTTTATCTTCAGGCCTTTATTTTAAGTTAATTTGGAGGTCTGGAAATAAGTTGTCTACTGTTAGCTATTTAAATCGGATTTTCAAACTATCATTGCTAAAGTGCATATAATCATCCATTAAGTAATCAAAGGCTGATTTTAAAGGTCGATTGAATATGTATGGGTGTCCCGTTGTTAGCCATTTGGACTCATGTTGTACCCAGTAATATTTTTTTAGACGCTGCTGGTATGCCTCAGGGACTCGATCTGGAACCCCCTTTCCGCTAACGCCCAGTCTCCCCAAAGACTTGGGCTCACGTTTGGGCCCAAATTGTGTGGCTCTTTATTCGTTAAGCCATCAGCTCATTTGGAGTTGGGTTAAACCCATTTGCTCAAATAACCAACCTTTGACTACACTTGGCATTTTGATTAATTAGGCTCTTATCAATAATTGGGGCGAGTCATCTCTTATAACACAAGTAGTATACGACCCTCATGGATTAGTCTAAAAACCGTTTGGCTAGAATAATTCGAAGTGTGCCATGCCGTACAAAAATGACAATCGCATGGCCCTCGTTTAATTGATTTTGATTTGATCTTTAGAGTTCGAGGCGTATCATTTAGTAAAATTCCCATGGCCCTCGCAAAGCTGAAACGCGTAGTTGCTTTAGGCGCGTATGTTAATAATATTATCTTCCTAAATTCGGTTGCGCATTTCATGTGACCCAAATCAAAATCCTAAAACGTTGAATAAAATGTGTTTCGAATTGCGGGTGCATTTCATGTGGCGCGATCCAAAGGCATATATTTTAAAGGACGTTCAATCTTCCTTAAAATCAATTAAAAGCAGTTAAAGGTTTAAAAATGCACGTAGGTTTAAAATAAGTGATTAGTCAGATAATTAAGCTGAATATAACAGTTGAGCGACCATGCTAGAACCACGGAACTCGGGAATGCCTAACACCTTCTCCCGGGTTAACAAAATTTCTTACCCGGATTTCTGGTTCGCGGACGGTTAAACAGAGTCATATTTTCCTTGATTCGGGATTCAACCGATGACTTGGGACACCCTAAATCTCCCAAGTGGCGACTCTGAATCTTTTAAATAAATCCAGTTTCGATTGTACTTTAATTGGAAAAACTCCTTTACACCCTTTACGGGGTGTAGATGAAAAAAGGAGGTGTGATAGCTCTGGCGACTCTGCTGGGGATTCGAACCCACGACCACGTGGTTCAGGGTTCAAGAATTCGAGCATAGAATAATTGTTATAGTTGGGTTTATCCATTATCCGATTTTGTTACATGATTTGGGCCTTATGTGCTAATTGATTGCTTTTACCGCTTTGATATTCCGCGAACTGTATATAAATTGTGGCGAAACCCCTTTTCTCTATGAGTATTCTAAATCATGAAGAAGTGTGCACTTTGTGTGACTTCTTTTCTGTTAGAGTCTTATCCCAATTTTAGAACGAGGTTCGGATAAGTTGCAAAGCCGGTGAAGCTTCTGTATTCCTGGTACGCTGCCCCCCCGGGCTCTAGCTGTCCACTCGGGTAAGCCAGGTCTAAAACAATAAACCCAGGTTTGGAACCTAGAATAACTCAGCCTCATGCCGGATCCTTAGTAGGAACGTTTGTTTGCATCATGTGCATTTTGACTTTGGAGACTCAACACAGGGGTTGGGTCTGTCTAGGACAGGTGCACCCGAAATAAAAGACCATCCTGATGCATCCTACTTGCTACTTGTGCATTTATTTGCTTCGGACTTGCATGCTGACGGGCTTATGAATATTGGGAAAGGTTGAGGAAAGAGAAATGGTAGTACGAGGGTTAAAGAGAGTTAATCGCCTGTTCTGAAAAAAAAAACAATGTTCAAATAGTGTCGAAACTCTGCTGAATTTTCGAGGACATAAAAAAAGGGAGAGAGAAAGAGGTTTTGTTTTCAAAATAGTTTGTTTTACTTTAAAAAAAATAGTTCTATTTGCCAATAAAATAAAAAAGAGAGACTCTTGTTTTCCAAAATAATTTGTTTTGCCCGAACTACGCCAGTTTGATTCTCACAGAGCGTGAGATACGTAGGCAACCCCCATCGGGTCCAACTTCCTTTTTGCAAAAAATAGCCCAAAAGCCTAAAAACTTTACTTTGATTTGAAAATAATTAGGGTGATGTCATTCTTATCAGAATTAGTCGAATGTCCCTAAAAGGGCACCGGAAGGATGCTTTTGCAAGAACATTCACTCTCGTCCCTTTCAAAGGTTTTGGCCGGTTAGCTGACACAGCCTTAAAATCTTCGTTTTGAAGTGCTGAAAGGCCATGTTGGCAAGGCCAGAAATTTTATGGAAATTTCGGAAGTGGTCATTTCTCTTAAGTCAAAACGAGTCATGATTTTCTTTTAAACTAAAATCACCTTAATAAATGTGCAGGATGAGCACAAATCAAAATGAACCTTTCTCAGTATGAGAAGAAATCCCTTTGGAACTACATATGTGGTGGCATGATTATGGGGGACGACAACAGAAAAATTGCGACAAAAGCACTGGGCAGTCTTATTGGGCTTTTGAAGGTCAAGACCAGAAAAGACGTGATTGAGGCCTTAATACCGTTTTGGGACCCAACACATAATGTGTTCCACTTTGCGGATTTCGAGTTAACTCTTACGCTAGAAGAGATAGCAGGCTATGCCGGGTTCGAAGGGAATCTCAGAAGTCAATACCCAGTAGCACCAAGAACAGTGACCCCCACAAATTTTTGGACTTGTTAAGCATCAGTCGGGACGTCCGAGACGGAAATTTGACCAAAGGATTTTGTACCTTCTACTTTCTGTACCGACGATACGGGAATCCACGTGGCTTCAAAACACCAGATACTGGTCTTACTCATGCTGGGAATCAAGACAAGTGGGAAGCTCGGAGAGGATTGGCTTTCATAGTGGCGTTCCTGGGTATTTTGGTTTGCCCGAGAAAAGATGGGAACATAGAGATGGGATTATTAGGGATAGCTGACTTTATGGTGAAGAAGGCAAATGGGACTATAGTGCCGTTCATCTTGGCGGAAATTTACCGAGCTCTTACTCGTTGTCGAGAAGGAGCAAAGTTCTTTGAAGGATGCAATATGTTGTTACAAATATGGATGGAGGAACACCTTTGCCATCGTCCCAGATACTTGAATTGCGGTATGATTGCCTCAAGTGCATCGAAAAACATGAAAAGCGAGTAAAAGGTTATGAGTTTCCAGATGGTACAGAAGTATGACATGCTCATTTGAGATCTTTGACCGCGAATAAGATCGAATGGACATTCGGATGGCTCTCGGTCAATGAAGTAATCTATATGTTGGCTGAGGTGTGTTTTTTGCTGTTGATGGGTCTGCGGAGTATCCAGCCTTATGCTCCACACAGAGTCTTGCATCAGTTGGGCCGGTACCAGACCATCCCACACAACAAAGATTTGATTCAGTAAGTCATTGAGTTAGATCCGAAAGCTGCCTTCCCAGAAGAAAAGTGCGTCGGGTTTGGCATCAGTGCAGATTTTTAGGGCCTAACACGCAAGTACGAGACCTGTCCAGAGGAGAGGTGGAGCCCAGTTATATCGCTTGGTATGGTAAAAGATCCCGAGTTCAACCTGAGCCTGACAGGCCCGCAAAGAGACCCTATGTCCAGCAATTCACCGATAGAGCTCAGGTACAATAGGAGTGGCTGACCAAAGAAAACGAGTACAGGGCTACCATAAGCAAGTTGGAAAAACAAGCCAGAGAACTGCAATTCGAGAATAGCTTGCAAGTGGCGGCAAACGAAGAAGAGAAGAAAAGGCTGGCCAAAGAAAATGAAGCCCTTCGAGCTCAAATTCAGAAATTGAAAGTAGCTGCGGAAAATCCAGTCCGAAGTGACAGAGATGAAAAACTCATAGCTAACCTGAGGCATAAAGTGCGTGATTACAATTTCGATTTGAACAAAGCAGAAAGTGAACTAGCCAAGGCTCAAAAACAATTGGCTAAGAATGCAGATGAACGTGTACGCCTGGTTAAGCAGCTGAGAGAAAGGTACGATGATGAGGTCACAAGGTTGAAGAAGAGGGTCATCGCCACCGAAAATAAAATGATCAAGCAGGCAAAAAATTTCAAGGTTGAAAGGGAACACTGCTACACGGCATTGGCGCAGTTAGAAATAGACTTGCAACAACTTTAGGAACAAAATTACGCAGCAGAGCAAACTTTGGGGGCCAGGGCCCAGCAGATTGGGTGGTTGTTACAAGAAAAGGGCGTCATAAGAGAGAGAATTAGAAGCATCACCGACTACATCATTATGAAGTGCCACATCTGTGAGGATATGACTCGCACTACATTCTTTGCAGCATTGATGACCTTTGTTAAACAAATAATGAATGACTTGGACTGACTTCAAAGGGATCTTGCACATAGGCCCGCGGTGAGACCGAATGATATCCCGCGAGCACCAGGAGCACTGATGTACTCGTGATTTTCCGTTTGAGTATGTATTTCATTTTCTGTCAGAGTCTGTAAGTCATGTTGGGTTTGTATTTTCTTTCTGTTTTGAGTCTGTATTTCTTTAGAATGTGATAGCTTATTTTCGAAGTCTGTGTTTGTCTTTGCATCAGAGTCTGTAAGTCTTTTGGAAGTTGTTAGTATTGAGTCTTTGTAATCGAAGCATCTGTTTTATAAAAACTGGAAATCCCAAAAATGTTTTATTTCGCACTTAGCTACAAGAACTACACTTAGTCTGATTCATGCGGATCATGATACATAGTTAATATCTGTAGGATTCGAGCGTAACCAAATAAAAGAGAGTAAAGAGAGGAAAGAGCGGAAAAAACAAAAGAGAAAGAAAATAAGAAATAAGAGAGAGTAAATACAAAGAGAGGACAGGGACAAGAATGAAAGGAAAGGAAAAGAAGAGAAATGAAAGGGGAATGTTTGCAATTAAAAGAAGGAAAAGTCGGGATGACGCATGCAACCAATCAAATACACAATAGGGACGGTTAACTATTTAGGTGCATTCATGCCCAATGTGCGATTACCAATCTGTCAAAACCTAATCGCTAACAAGGTTGTTTGTTTGATGTATTAAGTCCATGCGGGTGGTTAGTTGACTGGCATTTTGGCAACTCACTCCTACAACACCCGATCGAAAGACAGGCTGAATATGGTCGACTAGGAACCGAAAACCAGTATCGTCGATCCATCAAAAGAGATGGAAGAAATGGACGTTAATGCAATGAGGGAAGAAATGTATAAGCTGAAACAGCAGATGGCTGAAATGTACCAAGCTTGGGCGAAAGGGCATCCACCACCGATTTATCCCGCCAATCCTTCTTATATCCCACCATCAGCCCAACCTCCGGAGCCTCCCACTGTGAACTCATCTCCAGCCTTCCCCCTCTACCAACAACGTCAAGGCACCACTTCCCATACTTCTCAAGCTCCACCACCCAAACAAGTCCCGTACCCTCCCCCACCAATTACACTTGTTTTTGTGGCACCCCCACCTGCTACATTACACAGATCTTCCAGTGAACCCCTATTTCAAACTCATGACAACCAGTACTATCCTCCTGAACCCACCTTCAAAGTTCAAGAACCATATCCTTACACTCCTCATCTTGATATCCCGGCAGAGACCGAGAACCGCCCAAAAATCCCGAGCATGAAGAGATGATCAGAAAGGTCAAAAGCTTAGAGCAATCGTTCCGAGATATGAAGGGGTTGGGAAGCTAAGTGAGTGTGGCCTATAAGAATTTGTGCCTGTTCCCAGATGTTCAGTTGCCATCAGGGTTCAAAATGCCCAAGTTTGATCTGTACGATGGGCATGGCGACCCGATAACACACTTAAGAGGATTCTGTAGCAAGATGAGAGGGGCAGGTGGAAGAGACGAATTGCTGATGGCATATTTCAGCCCAAGTTTGAGTGGGTCGGTGCTAGAATGGTACACCAGACAAGATCATAGCAGGTGGTACACATGGGACGATTTGGCCCAAGCCTTTGCCTGTCATTTTCAGTATAATCTCGAAATTATCCCAGATCGTCTGTCATTGAGAAGAAGCTCGATGAGAGTTTCCGAGAATATGGGTTCTGTTGGAGAGAGCAAGCAGCGAGGGTTGACGCCCCGATGAAAGAAAGCGAGATGGTTGATTATTTCTTGCAGACTTTGGAGCCTACTTATTTTGGTCATTTCGTGTCAGCAGTGGGCAAGTCCTTTAATGAAGTTGTGAAAATGGGAGGCATGGTTGAGGAGGGACTTAAGTCCAATAAGATTATGAGTTATTCAGCAATCAAAGCAACCACTCAGGCCATTCAAAGCGGTACTGGGGGTGTGCTCGGAAAGAAGAAGAAAGAGGATGTTGCAATGATCGAGCCGGCAGCTTGGGGTGGATCCAGGAACACTCCACCATTCTACAACCAGCCTCGCCCCTATCCTCAAACATGCCCCCACACTCCATATAGCCCACCATAACACTACTACCCACCGCCAGATCCCCATTTTTCTGTCTATCACGCACAAACCTATACCCAACCTACCGCTCATGCGCAATGGCATGCGCCAGCTCCACAGAGTCCCTACCAAGCTCCACAAAATACCCACCCACCCCAAAAAGCCTACAAAAACCCTTCTGGAATAGGTTTTCAACCTAATCAAGCCTTTAAGAATGAAAGGTTGCAGAAGCAGAAGACTTTCACTCCATTCGGAGAATCATATACCAGCCTATTTCACAGACTAAGACAGTTGGGTATGTTGAATCCGATCGAGGCCAAAATGCCGAATCCTCTTCCCAGAAATCTTGATCGCTCGGTGAGTTGTGAGTATTGCTCAGGGGCCCTGGGCCATGACACAAAGAAATGCTGGAAACTAAAAACAGTTGTACAAGAGCTCATTGATACTCATCGAATCGAGGTTCAGGCCCCAGAAACACCAAACATCAACCAGAATCCGCTACCAGCTCACCATGAAGCCCATATGATTGAGTTGATACACAAGGGAAGGGAGGCTAAGAAACCCTCGCAGACGGTGATGATGATCCGCTCCAGTGAAACCAATTCAAAGGAAAAGGTAACCAGTGGGAAATCAGTGGTCCAGTGGAAAGAGGTAGACAACAAGCCAGTTGTGGTAGCCGAGAAAGGGTCGTCAAGTACTGTTGCAGTGAAACCAGAGAAAGCTAAAGTGGTGGTACCAGGGGTTACAAGTAAACCTGTCATGGTCGTGAAGGGTACTCGCACAGACCCTGTTATTGTAAAACCAGTAACTTAGCTGCCAGTGATCAGCAGCAAGGTGGTCCCATGGAATTATGAACGACTGACAGTAACTTACCAGGGGAAAGAGGTTAAAGAATAAGTGTGTGAAACCCATGGTTTGACTTGATCGGGGAGATGCTTTGCCCCCGAAGAGTTGAGAAAAGCTAAAACTTCCAAAAACAATCTAGTGTCGGTGAAGAAAGCTGTGTCCGAGGAAGAAGTAGATGAATTTTTGAAAAAGATGAAAGTATAGGACTATTTCATTGTGGAGAAATTGAGGAAAACACCGGCTCAGATCTCGCTTTTGTCATTACTGATCCATTCCGACGAGCACCGTCGAGCTTTGATGAAGATCTTGAACGAAGCCCACGTTCCTGACAAAATCTCAGTAACCCACTTGGAAAAGATAGATAACAAAATATTTGAGGTAAACCAAGTCACCTTTTCCGATGATAAGTTGCCCGTGGAGGGCACCAAGCATAATAGAGCCATCTATCTGACGGTGAAATGCGAAGATTCCGTGGTTACTCGGGTACTGGTTGACAACGAGTCTAGCGCGAACATCTGTCCTCTCGCCACATTGAACAAGATGCAAGTGGAGGATTAAAGAATTCACAAGAACAATGTTTGCGTTCGGGGATTCGACGGTGGAGGGAAGGATTCAGTCGGGGACATAGTGATTGAGCTCACAATAGGGCCAGTTGAATTTACTATGGAATTCTAGGTGCTCGATGTGGCTGTTTCATACAATCTGTTGTTGGGATGACCCTGGATCCATGCTGCCAAAGCAGTCCCGTCTACCTTGTATCAAATGGTCAAGTTTGAATGGGATCAACAGGAAATTGTTGTACATGGCGAAGATAATTTGTGTGTGCCCAATGGCGCCATTGTGTCGTTCATAGATGTTGACGATGGCAAGGGACCATGGGTTTATCAGGTTTCCGACACAGTATCGGTAGAGAAAGTTCCGGAATGAAAGTGCGCGCCAACTCCAAAGATGGCTGCGACATCAGTCATGGTAGTTGTCGAAATGTTGAAAAACGGTTTCGTACCGGGCAAGGGTTTGGGTACATCTCTGCAAGGTATTGTGCAGCCAGTCTCCCTTCCAAGGAATCTAGATACTTTTGGTCTGGGGTTCAACCCTTCCGTTGCAGACATGAGAAGAGCTAGGAAAATGAAAAATAAAGCATGGGCATTGCCAAAGCCAGTCCCGCGTCTGTCTAGATCATTCGTCAGGCCGGGTACCAGAAAGCAACTGTTGTCAAGGATCCCTAGACCATTGATTAGAGCCGATGGATATTTGGAGAAGGGGTTCGAGAGGTTATTCGCCGAGGTCAATATGGTTCAGGCTGGGGAAGGGTCCAGCAAGGCAGATGTGCAATTTGTGGGACCACGTGCAAAAGTCAACAACTGGGAAGCTACTCCTCTTCCTATCCGGAGGGAGTCTTGGTAGTGGGTTTTGATTTTCTTTTAGTTGTCTGGATTATTCCAGGGTCTGTAATTCAGATATTATGTTCCGTCCAGTTGGATGTGTTAAAACCCTGTTATCTTTATATTCAATGAAATGCAATTGTTCCTTTTCCTTCAGTTCTTCTAATTTTATTTTGTTTTCTTCTTTTGTACAGTTCTTTTTATGCTGATATCAATGACATGACATGCATGAGGAATCTTCGGCCCAGTTTTAAAAGCCAATCTAACTCTGAAATAATAATACAAGAAATTGAGTGTGATGACGAGTTGGAATTTGATGATGATGAGGCCTATGAAGAAATCAGTAAGGAACTAAGTCATTTTGAGGAAAAGCCCAAACCCAATTTGAATGACACAGAAACAGTTAATCTAGGGGACAAAGAAAATATCCGTGAAACCAAAATAAGTGTCCATCTGGAACCCCAACTTAGGGAGGAGATCATTAAAGCACTATTCGAATATAAAGACATTTTTGCATGGTCCTATGACGACATGTCGGGTCTAAGCTGTGATTTAGTGATTCACAAGTTGCCCACGGACCCGGCATTCCCTCCTGTCAAGCAGAAACAGAGAAAATTCAAGATGGATATGAGTGTAAAAATCAAGGAAGAAGTCACCAAGCAGTTCGATGCCAAAGTCATTTGGGTCACCCGGTATCCCATCTGGTTAGCCAATGTTGTGCCTGTACCGAAGAAAGATGGCAAGACCAGGGTGTGTGTTGACTATCGGGATCTCAACAAGGCAAGTCCAAAAGACAATTTCCCGTTGCCGAACATCCATATCTTGATTGACAACTGTGCCAAACATGAGATTGGTTCTTTCGTGAATTGTTACGCGGGTTATCATCAGATCTTAATGGACGAGGAAGATGCAGAAAAGACGGCATTCATCATGCCGTGGGGAACGTACTGCTATCGGGTCATGCCATTCGGTTTAAAAAATGTTGGGGCAACCTACATGAGGACAATGATAACAATATTCCATGATATGATACACCAGGAAATCAAGGTATACGTGGATGATGTGATCGTGAAGTCTAGGAAGCAGTTTGACCATGTCAGGGATCTGAAGAAGTTCTTCCGAAGGCTTCGCAGGTACAATCTCAATCTTAATCCTGCAAAGTGTGCTTTTGGGGTGCCGTCTGGAAAGTTGTTGGGGTTTGTAGTCAGCCACCGGGGTATTGAATTGGACCCATCAAAAGTCAAGGCTATCCAGGAATTGCCACCTCCGAAGAACAATGCCGAGGTAATGAGTTTGTTAGGGAGATTGAATTATATCAGTAGGTTCATTGCTCATCTCACAACAACTTGTGATCCTATCTTCAAGCTATTAATGAAATACGCTGTGGTCAAGTGGACAAATGAATGTCAGGGGGCGTTTGATAAAATAAAGAGGTATTTGTCAAATCCACCCGTGTTGGTCCCGCCAGAGCCAGGACAACCTTTGATTTTATACTTAACGGTATTGGACAATTCATTCGGCTGTGTATTTGGTCAACGTGATATCACTAGCAGGAAGGAGCAGGCCATATATTATCTCAGCAAGAAATTTACACCGTACGAGGTTAAGTACACCCAGCTTGAGAGGACATGTTGCGCCCTAACTTGGGTGGCGCAGAAGTTGAAACATTATTTGTCATCTTATACTACTTACCTCATATCTTGCTTGGATCCATTGAAGTATATCTTTCAGAAGCCCATGCCCATAGGGAGGCTTGCAAATTGGCAGATCCTGCTCACAGAGTTTGACATTGTCTACGTGACCCAAACTGCAATGAAAGCACAGGCCTTGGCGGACCATTTGGCCGAGAACCCGGTTGATGAAGATTATGAACCTTTGAAAACTTATTTCCCTAATGAAGAGGTGATGCATATTGATGAGTTGGAACAAGGCGAGAATCCTGGATGGAATTTTTTATTTGACGGAGCCACAAACATGAAAGGCGTGGGGATAGGAGTAGTACTTATTTCTAAAACAGGGCAGCAGTACCCTGTTACGGCTCAGCTTCGTTTTTACTGTACCAACAACATGGCTGAGTACGAGGCATGTATTTTGGGGTTGAGGTTAGCTGTGGATATGGGTGTCTAGGAAGTCTTGGTCTTGGGTGACTCAGACCTCCTGGTGCACCAAACTCAGGGAGAATGGGAAACATAGGATTTGAAACTTATACCGTACAGACAGTGTTTGCATGATCTTTGTCAACGATTTCAGCCAATAAAGTTTAGGCATATCCCAAGAATACATAATGAAGTCGCCGATGCTTTGGCCACTCTGGCGTCAATGTTACATCATCCAGATAAGGCTTATATGGACCCTTTACAGATTCAGGTCCGTGATCAGCATGCTTACTGTAATATGGTCGAAGAAGAACTTGATGGGGAGACATGGTTCCATGATATCAAAGAATACCTCCGGATGGGGGTATATCCGGTACAGGCCACAGGTGATCAGAAAAGAGCAATTCGACGATTGGCAAGCAGATTTTTCTTCAGTGGAGGGGTATTGTACAAAAGAACTCCAGATCTGGGATTGCTAAGATGCATAGATGCAAGATAGGCCACAGCTATCATGACTGAGGTACATTCTGGAGTTTGTGGACCACATATGAGTGGGTATGTTCTGGCAAAGAAGATTCTCCTAGCAGGTTATTACTGGCTCACTATGGAGCGGGATTGCATCCGTTTTGTGCGCAAATGCCATCAGTGCTAAGTGTATGGAGATTTGATTCATTCTCCACCATCTAAATTACATACAATGTCTGCACCATGGCCCTTTGTTGCTTGGGGCATGGATGTCATTGGGCCAATTGAGCCAGCAACATCAAATGGATACAGGTTTATTCTGGTAGCCATTGATTATTTCACCAAGTGGGTTGAAGCGAAAACTTTCAAATCTGTGACCAAGAAAGTAGTGGTTGATTTTGTGCATTCAAATATCATTTGTCGGTTTGGGATTCCGAAGGTAATCATAACGGACAATGGCGCTAATCTCAATAGTCATCTAATGACGGAGACATGTCAGCAGTTTAAGATTATACATCGCAATTCCACCCCATATCGCCCTAAAGAAAATGGAGCAGTCGAGGCAGCCAACAAGAATATAAAGAAGATACTTCGAAAAATGGTGGAAGGTTCTAGGCAGTGGCATGAAAAGCTGCCATTTGCATTGCTGGGTTATCGCACTACTGTCTGTACTTCAGTAGGGGCCACTCCTTATTTGTTGGTGTATGGGACGGAGGCAGTAATACCCACAGAAATTGAAATCTCATCCCTTCGAATTGTCGCTGAGGAAGAAATTGATGACATTGAATAGGTCAAAACCCGCTTGGAGCAATTAAGTCTGATTGATGAAAAGAGATTGCCGGCAGTATGTCACGGCCAATTGTACTAACAGAGAATGGCGAGGGCATATAACAAGAAGGTACATCCACGGAAGTTCGAAGTGGGTCAGTTAGTGTTGAAACGTATTTTGCCTCATCAGGCTGGAGCAAAAGGAAAGTTCGCCCCAAACTGGCAGGGGCCATTTGTTGTATCTAGAGTGTTATCCAACGGCGCGTTGTATTTGACAGATATAGAAGGCAAATGTGTAGAAATGGGTATCAATTCTGATGCAGTCAAAAGATACTATGTATGATTTCTTTGTTTGATTGTACTTGTTTGTATTTGGCATATTTTAAAGATTGAAATGACGAAGGCGTTTCGTTCTGCTATCTAGACACTTTATCCCTTGTCACCCCTTTGAGCCTTATTTATTTTCTTTCATACCCCTATTTCGGGATCAACGGCACAATTCAGAAACGCAAGTGCGGAGAGTAAGTAAGTGAAAAGGAAAAAAAGAACGAACAAGAAAGGAAAAGGAAAAGAAAAATGAAAAGAGAGAAAAAAGAAAAGAAAAAAAGAAAAGAGAAAAGAAGAAGAAAAACAATAAAAGGGAAAAGAGAAAAGCAAAAGAGGAAAAGAGAGAAGAAAGAGAAAAGAAAAAACACAAGAACAAAGTAATTTCTATGACGAACTACGTTCGACCTGATTCCTTTTAAGGATACGTAGGCAGCCTCACGGTTCGGTCTCATCAAAATAAAAATCCAAAAGTCCCCAAGCAAGAAAGTGGGGCAGAAGTTGTGGTGGTTGTAAGAAATCTGATTCTGAAAGTTGTAATTTTGAACCCATGTGAATTGCTTTGAGCTTTTTTATACCTTTTTCTTCTAACCCTGTCCAAATGCCCATATTACGGTCCAAATAAAGACCTTCTGATTAGTCTTTGAGAAATGCCAAGTCAAGAAAGTATAGGTAATTCATGTCAAGGGCAACACTCTGGTTCAAGCAAGGAGAGAAATTAAAAATGAGAGAGTCTTATTGGTAAAAAAACCCTTACGGGCACCGTAAGGCGATGGCAGTTGAGAGAAAAATGAGAGAGTCTTATTGGTGAAAACCCTCACGGGCACCGTAAAGCGAAAGAGAGTTGAGAGATGAACGAATGAAAGAGGTCTTCTAGTGAAAACCTTTCAAGGCGCCGCAGGATGAACAAGGTCAAGGGTTGGGTAAAGCAATCAGGTCATGGAAATCTTGAGGCAACAAAGTACGACAACTGAAAGTTGATTGGTTAGACAGATTGGGCCGATTAATCCGAAATGCATGTCATGATCATTGGTACTAGTTGTTCCACTCAGATAAGTTATTTTTTTTCTTTTTCCTTTTGCGGCAGTCATCTGGTTTTGGATTCTTCTTATCCTTAACCCGCAAAGTCATTGCATTTCATTTTTCTTTTGGGGTTTATTTGTCTAAGATGTTTCAATGTCAGTCCTACTCAAAGCAAGTGAAAAAAGATTTCAAAGCTCACTACCAACTTCCAAAATTGCAAAGCACATCGTGATTGGAGCATACTAAGGATAACATGATGTAAGAGGGGGGTACAAGGAATCACCGGAAGTTTCATAGGTGGAATGGTTTGGTAATGTCATGGGAGATGCAAAAGTTCAGATAAATGGGTCAGAGGTAAAACAACAGCAGGGGTATAGAACACTCGGTTCGTCAAAAGTCGTGGGGTTTGAAAGTCAATCAGAAAGTCAAAGCGGTTCAGGGCCAGTTCGGAGAAGCCAGCCAGAACAAAACGAGGCAGCGGAAATATCTTCAGCAAGAATATTTTAAACTGACAAAATTTTCTTTGATTGAAACAGCGGCAGAAAATTCGTTTGTTTCAGAGAAACCCTCCGTGGAGAAAGGCAGTCACCAAACAGGTTTGATTTTTTGATTTTCTGGACCCTCCTGGAAAATGGGACCTAGTTTAAAGTTCAGAAATAGCATAATCTAGCATAAATGTATCCCAAAGGAATATAAGTTGGCGTAGAAGTTTGCATGTTCCAGATAGGATTCAATTAGGAGTTTCCAGGACCCTCCTGAATAATGGGACTTAGCTTTAAAATTTCGATTAGATAACAATATTTAGCGTAAACTCTGTTGTAGGGTAGTATAATTCAGACATGAAAGTTGTCACCCTTAAGATAAAATTTGACCTTTGATTTTCAGGATCCTTCTGGATAATGGGGAGTAGTTTAAAGATTCTCTTAGATAGCAAGGTTTAACAGAAGTCACACCTGTAGAAGATATAACTTAGATTTAAAATTGTCGTTCAGTTAAGAGTTGTCAGGACCCCCCTGCATAATGGGACCTAGCTGTCAAATTCTTAGTAATATTGGGTAATATGATTCAGTTTAACACTCACACATATGCCCAGTTACCAAACTGGGATAGGAAATTATCTTTGTTTTTGTCTATTTTGTTGAAGTCAGGAGCCCGCCTGGAGAGAAGGGAATACATTCCAAGTCAGCAGTCAGGAGCCCGCCTGGAGAGCAGGGAATACATTTCAAGTCAGCAGTCAGGAGTCCGCCTGGAGAACAAGGAAGTACAATTTATGTTTTAGCTTTCAAATTCTTTTGTGTTGTCTATTTTGAACTCAGGAGCCTGCCTGGAGAGCAGGGAATACATTTTAAGTTCAGCAATCAGGAGCCCGCCTGGAGAGCAGAGAATATATCCAAGTCAGCAGTCAGGAGCCCGCCTGGAGAGCAGGGAATACATCCAAGTCAGCAGTCAGGAGCCCGCCTGGAAAGCAGGGAACACATTTCAAGTCAGCAATCAGGAGCCCACCTGGAGAACAAGGGAGCACAATTCAAGCTTTAGCTTTCAAGTTCTTATTGATGTTTGGTAATGTGATCCATTTTACACTTGCATCTATGCCCAGCCACCAAACTGGAGCAGAAAATTTTCTTTGTTTGTCTATTTTGTTTAAATCAGGAACCCGCCTAGATAGCATGGGAATACATTCACGTTTTGAAGTCAGGGGCCCGCCTGGATAGCATGGGAATACATATCATGTTCAGCAGTTAGGCACCCACCTGAAGAAGGGAAAAACATCTCAGTTTACAATTCGAGGTGGCAACAAACGGATGTCTCCGAAAGAATGGAGAACAACAAGGCAACAAGAACCACAAGATCAAGTTTGAAGATATTGATAGGACTTTTGTAATCCATAGATCATAGTCTAGTGTAGCTTCTTGTTTTATTTTGATATGGTGTAATAAGGAGGTTCAGTAAGCAGTAGTAGTAGCAGCAGCAGCAGCAATAGTGAAATCACAGCTTCATGGTAGTCCCAGCTACTAAAACTTCCCGAACTACACTGACCTGATTCCTTTTCAGCCAAGGATATGTAGGCAACCTCAGAGGCAGGGTGCGGTCAAATCTTTCAAAAATGCTTCCCACAGAGTATTCAAACGGGCAAAAATCGCTCGTATCCACTCACTTTATCTTTGCACGAAAACTCTTCGTGTTTCCGAACAAAGAGGGGAAGATGTGAGCACGTGATTTTTGCCCTACACGAAATACTCCCATAAATTCAAAACAAAGTAATTTCGTTTCATTATTTGCAATTTTGTGGATTTTATGGCATTTGCTGTTAATTATTTGCATTTTTGTCTGTGCATTTCGTTTGTTAATTAATGGAAAATACAAAATATGCTACATTTGCCTTTAGGATTTAATTTTTTGCATGTTTGAAATAATTAGTAATTTAGTGTTTTATAAAAATGGAAAAATCACAAAATAGTTCATTTTTGCATTTTAATTTTAATTTCTCGAATTTTGTTAGCTTTCTTTAATTTGGTATCTAATTAGTATGGTAATTATTTTTAAAGGTTAATTAGTTTAATTTGATAGGATAATATTAGTTTTAATAATTAATTTAGGATTTATTTCTAATTTTGAAAAGAAAAGAAATTTGGAAATTGAAAAAGAGAAAAGATTCAAACAAAAACAAAGGGAAATTCGGATTTGGGCCATTTAATTAAACCCCCCTTCAGCCCAATTGCCCCCAGATCTGTACAATTCCAGCCCAAACCCGCCTTTACCCGGTCCGGATCCCCCTTCAGGCAAAACGACGTCGTTTCGACCAGTGTCAATCTGAGTCGTTGATCCCCACCTGATCGAACGGCTCGGAACTGAAGATTGGGCAGTATTTATATGTCCAAATCCGTTCCCCCCCCCCCTTAAAACCCCTCTGCTCAGCACCTCACCAGGACCCCAGACCTAACCCTAACAGAGCCGCCTCAAAACTCCACCGCCTCTCCCGGCGACGCCACTGTGAACCTCTACCAAACTTACACCAAACACCCCCCTCCTTCTCCTCTCTCTGAATCTACAAGTCCCCGCCCTCGAATCAACCCAGAATGGCTCGAATCTGGCTTTGAAAGAAAACCCTAGCTCAAATCCTCGGCCTCTGGTGACGGCACCTACCTTGACCCTACCCAAAATCATACCCTATAACCACCCCACTCCCCTTTTTCTAAATCCCAGACTGTTTTCCTTCGAATCTGCCCAAAATTTCTCGAATTTGGGGTGTGCTGAAGGTTTCAGACCGCAACAGACTTTATTCGTGTATTTTCGCATGAAAATACATGATTAAGGGCTATTCCAGTCAGAAATTTGAAAAGCCCTGCAAAGTTTGTGGAATCGGCTTTCTGGTTGATGTTCAGGTATCTTCTTTGTCCGCTTGTTTAGTTGTTTATCTTTTTTATTCTTTGTTTCTCTTCATATCTGCTTCTGGGTTTTGTCATGCATGCATGATTAGTTCAGGGTCCTTTTTTTAATTAGTCTAGCAGTTCAGTTAATTCCCTCTATTGTGTGTCAGATAGTAGTAATTTAGCTAGGGTCTTAGTTTTATGAAATTGGGCTTTGGTCTGTTGTTGATATGTCCCGCAAATGTAGCCCATTTAATTTGGTCTATATCCTTGGGTCAATTTGACCCGTTTGGATTTCTGAAGTAAATAGCAGAGGTATGAGGGGTAATTTGGGGTAGTCGGTTGAGGGAATATTTGCATAACAGAACAGGAAGCTTCTAGGAAGCTGGGGGGAAGGGGGTATTCTATAAATATGATATGTGAACTGAGGTTATTTGAGTAAAATCAAAAATTGAATAAGGTTTGCTCTAGTGCCTTACCTATAAAGGCATCTCTATCTTTCCTTTCAAGGCAAGGATGAAAGAACTGAAAAATACAGAAAAAACTAAAAGCGGCTGGGATTTTCTTGAAGAATTCTGAATTCCTTGCATAGTCGGTTGTAAAAAGTTTTTCAAACTTTGCTGATTTTGAGTTTTCTGATTGCATTCGGTGAATAAAACTCTTGGAAACAATAGCTTCTCATTTTGGGATTTGAAATGAATTGAAAGTGTATTGTGAAAAGTTTTGGTTCAAACTTTGTTGAGGGTTACTGTTCCATTGGATTTTGAGCTGATTTCATTGTTCTGATTACTAAATCTGGGTTAACTACTACTACCTACTGCTGAGCTTCTCACTTCTGCTGACATTTTGCTTTTCAGGTACATGACTATGAACTTTATTTAATGTAAGGTTGGATTTGAAGAAATAAAATGGACATGGAACCTTGAAGAAGTGCATTGAATTTGCTCATTCCTATACCTTAGTTGTACTTTTGTCTTGTTCATGAAATGTCACTCATGTCTTTGGGAAACTATCAGAATGTGTAGAGTAGTCTGA
The DNA here is from genome assembly GCF_000393655.2 of Nicotiana sylvestris. Taxonomy (NCBI): domain Eukaryota; kingdom Viridiplantae; phylum Streptophyta; class Magnoliopsida; order Solanales; family Solanaceae; genus Nicotiana; species Nicotiana sylvestris. The sequence continues at coordinate 150,161,340 of NC_091067.1, forward strand.
TCTTCCCTTTATCATGTTCACTCTTAATTGTTTAGCTGTAAACATGACATGTAGCACTAGTTGGATCATCGACTTTGGCCTTTGAATAAGTTCGAACTCATGTTAGTAAGACCTTAAGTTTTGTAATTGCTAATTTCACACTGGTTTGTTATGGATTTTGGTTAGTTTTGGTTGTGAGTTACTGGGATTATTTGGTGTAGGTGTACGTTTGAGTTTACCGTGAACTGATCAATTGTTAGTTTGGTTTTACTTCAGCAAGTTTGGTTTGATTTGTTTTTATCTTCAGGACTTTATTTTAAGCTAATTTGGAGGCCTGGAAATAAGTTGTCTACTGTTAGCTATTTAAATCAGATTTTCAAACTATCATTGATATACTGCATATAATCATCCATTAAGTAATCAAAGGCTGATTTTAAAGGTCGATTAAATATGTATAGGTGTCCCATTGTTAGCCATTTGGACTCATGTTGTATCCAGTAATATTTTTTTTAGACATTGCTGGTGTGCCTCAGGGACTTGACCTGGAACCCCCTTTCCACTGACGCCCAGTCTCCCCAAAGACTTGGGCTCACGTTTGGG